>NW_013666607.1:382083-385153 GCF_000517525.1 Limulus polyphemus | reverse complement strand
GAATATAAAACACTACTAACTAATATACAGCGTGAATATAATACACTACTAACTAATATACAGCGTGAATATAATACACTACTAACTAATATACAGCGTGAATATAAAACAATTCTAACTAATATACAGTGTGAATTTAAAACACTGCTAACTAATATACAATGTGAATTAATTTAAAACACTACTAACTAATATACAGAGTGAATATAATATACTATTAACTAATAAACAGTGTGAATATAATACACTACTAACTAACATACAGTGTGAATTTAAAACATTACTAACTAATATATATTGTAAATATAAAACAATTCTAACTAATATACAGTGTGAAGTGTGAATTTAAAACACTATTAACTAATATATAACGTGAATATAATACACTACTAACTAATATACAGTGTGAATATAAAACACTACTAACTAATATACAGCGTGAATATAATACACTACTAACTAATATACAGTGTGAATATAATACACTACTAACTAATATACAGTGTGAATATAATACACTACTAACTAATATACAGCGTGAATATAATACACTACTAACTAATACACAGTGTGAATATAAAACACTACTAACTAAGATACAGCGTGAATATAATACACTTCTAACTAATTTTACAGTGTGAATATAAAACACTACTAACTAATATACAGTGTGAATATAATACACTACTAACTAATATACAGTGTGAAAATAAAACACTACTAACTAATATACAGCGTGAATATAATACACTACTAACTAATATACAGTGTGAATATAATACACTACTAACTAATATACAGTGTGAATATAAAACACTACTAACTAATATACAGCGTGAATATAATACACTACTAACTAATAACACAGTGTGAATATAAAACACTACTAACTAATATACAGTGTGAATATAAAACACTACTAACTAATATACAGTGTGAATATAAAACTCTACTAACTAATATACAGTGTGAATATAATACACTACTAACTAATATACAGTGTGAATATAAAACACTACTAACTAATATACAAAAGTAGGCGGGGGAAGTAAAAGACGGTAGGATATTTATGAGTACATAAAAGGGGATAACAAGTATCCCTCGTGGTTGAACAGTACAACTCTGGGTAACATACGGGACAACAAGTTACCTTTGAGATTTAATGACGGGTCCAGCATACGGTTTAGCCTGAGTACGCCCTCCCCTTGCATAAAAAAAGGGGGTTGTCCCCGAAACCACCTTTTGTAGGCTTTTGTCACTTAATGTGAAACCTTTCATCCCCCGCTATACAAGATATTGTTCAACCTTCTGAAAATCCTGTATTTGCCACTGAAGTTTCTCAATACAATTCTGAGTTTCTAATTATGAATTTATAAACTAAGGACAAGACATCTAGTCAATAATAATAATAACCCCCACCAATTATTTGGCTACTCTTAGCTGATTGAATAATACGAACTAGCCCGACACTATTACAAATGTTGAATCCTACAGGGATTCAAGGTCTGGGTACATCAAGACATCATGGTAACAATATATATTTATGCATCTGATTTAATTACGGAACAGTAAGAAAAATATCATCTTTCGGGAAGTGTAATGTTTAATGTTGAATCCTACAGGGATTCAAGGTCTGGGTACATCAAGACATCATGGTAACAATACATATTAATGCATCTGATTTAATTACGGAACAGTAAGAAAAATATCATCTTTCGGGGAGTGTAATGTTTAATGTTATTTTGCAAGACCAGCTACTCATCTTTAATATTTCTTATTTTCCTAAGCAAACTATATACAAAGACTACTGCTATTATTATTATTTCTAAACGACCCCTAACAGTGAGAACGGTTGGTCTAAATATCCGAAATCGTCTAACCCAATTTGATGTAGATTTGACCAGTCGTCTAAAATTCGTGTTTTTTTTGTTTTTTTTTAGTTTTGTCTCATACCAATGACGCGGCTAACCCATCTAACGGAAAAAACAACAACTTATAAGCTGGTTCATTATTCCACACTACATATTGAACTTCAGCTTCAAACTTCTCAAACGAATTTCAATAAATAAATGCATAACTCGCATTGGAATACCCTCACTCACTGTGAGCAGGAGAAGGGAGACTTTCCCCACTTTCCATTTGCCTTGACCTCCATACTTAGTCTTCAGGTCAACAGAATAGTGTCAGTCAGAAAGATGACCTCAATCCTAGACATCCAAATGGTCAATCAAACGTCGATTATCTCACATTTTTCTGAAAGCCCAAAGAGTTGATGATTTGTATTGTAGGTGACTGTTTAAAAATAGAAACGTTACAAGAACGTTCCTTCGGCGAGTTTCTACAACTAGTATTTTCATAGAAACAGTGTAACTACGTTGGCTTCAGTTAGCGTACACCCAGCTGAAGCTGCAGATAATATATACTTTTATTACTACTACGTCTGTTAACTATTAGTATTTGAATTGTAATACTTAGAAAAATAGTCAGATTTGCGCTGTTTTTTTTTATTTGAGTTATTATTTGAAAAAAAGATTATTTGTACAGCTCAGACATATAGTTTCAAGTGGAATTGTGCTGTATTGTCAAGCCAAACTGAATAATTTATGTTAAACTAGGAGCGATTAATCAAAGAAAGATAACCAAAAAGAAAAACTGCTTTTGCTTTAATACACACAATGTCGGTATTTATATATATCAGGTATTATTGGAATTACGGCCGAAAACGTCGTTAATAGCGAGGTTACACTAATGATGAAACAATGCATTCTGATTTCAGTGAGAAAGTGCGAAGAGTATTATTATTTAATTAGCTATACTCACTACTGAGTTGATTTCAAATATTGATCTAATTAGGCAGTTGGTTGTGACTGGAAGATAACAGTCGCTTAGATATAGCTATAGTGGTAATAAAAACATCAATATTGTACATGAGAAAATTAGAACAATCGTTATCTAACCAATGGTTGATGACGTAATTATAGTGCAGCCAACATATCTGTCATGGTGTATTCAAATTCGATGACGAGGAACCCACTTTGAGACTAATAATGGCTGGAGACGGCTTAAATGG
>NW_013666607.1:375702-381236 GCF_000517525.1 Limulus polyphemus | reverse complement strand
AAGTTTAACATGACAGCAAATGTACAACGTTTCGACCAGGTTTTGTCATCATCAGGTTTATCATGGTGTATGTTTCGTAGTCTGTAGCTTAATACTGGAACCACCAGTAGCAAATAGTTACGGCTATAACATGGTAACATCCACAAATGCGGAGTAAAGATTAAAATCTCTCTAAATAAAAAAGAGAACTATGTGGTCAGTGGTTCGGCCAAACGATGTTGGTCATTTATCCGAATCTTTCCCTTCTTATTTCTTTTTCATTTAAGGCAGATATAATCAAACCTTTTTACTTTAAAATTTTGAAACGCTTTTTGTTTTCAAACTTCAAAGTGTACTTAATCGGATGTTTTTTGTCGTTGTTGTTTTTTCTTTTCGTTTGGTTTTGTTAACCCATTAACAACGAAGAAACAGAGAAGCAATCTTAGACTTGTTTGTGAGAATTCAGCGTGACACAAGCGCCAGTCTCTGGAAGTATTTTTTAAGGAATGTGTAATGTAAGGTTTGGTTACCGGGTGGAATCCTAGTGGGTGGTAGTTACGCCCTAAACACGGTGGGTGGACCGTTGATTCAGAATGTTGCACAATAGCTACATGCTGATGGGTTTCGAAATATTGATTCTTTAGTTGAAAACCTGAGCGAACCCTTCCATGTGATGTATATTTATACCTGTCAGTAACCGTGATAGATATAGATTCTTTAGGTCTTACATTTCAAAGTTTATTTTTAGTATCCAGTTTATTTCACAACACTCCGTGAAGGTAATTCTTCTCTGAAATATTATAAAACGAGTGAATATCTGGAAGATATTTTCCGTTGCGTTGTTTTAAAAAAAAATTATTTAATTGTAAGAAAATCTTTCGACGTACCTTTACTTTTTGTGTCTGCGTTCAATTAAAATTGCATAGACAGTAGAAATGAAAATACCGTATGGATTTTATTTGGATGTTCAGAAGATTGACGACAAAATAAATTCTATGATATTACTTGATTAAAACTTAAGAAGCGTCGTCGTTTTCAGAAAACAAATTAGGAAAAATCCAATATACATTTAAATCAAACAGAATTTTTGATTTTTTGTTTTTAAATTGTCTATTGACAGCTCAAGTTTTCGTGAAGAGTATAAAAAAAAAACAGCTGGAGTAAATTTCGTGAAATTAAGACTGGGTAGTGCAAATAGAGAAACAAAAAGTAACCTCTGAAGTTTCTTGTGATTGTCATTTCTTCGACGTTTCGCTTTACAGTTTTTTTCAAGTGATATCTCTATTGAACACAATAGTAGTATGATAAAAACTAACCGCTGAAGTTTCTTGTGATTGTCATTTCTTCGACGTTTCGCTTTACAGTTTTTTTCAAGTGATATCTCTATTGAACACAATAGTAGTATGATAAAAACTAACCGCTAATATTAATACAAGGCAACATTTAGAGCGTGTTCTTAAGTTATCAGAGAACATGAGGACACATTACCAACGATATGCAGTTTGTCATAGTAATAATAACAATAAGTAAAACAATATAACTGTATTCATATTTATATTTACAGATATAAAAATACAGATATACTTAAAATATACAAGGATACAACAATAAGTAAAACAATATAACTGTATTCATATTTATATTTACAAATATAAAAATACAGATATACTTAGAATATACAAGGATACAACAAAATATCCATAAATAAACGACAAACCTCGGTTATCGGACTGTTTATATTATTTTTCTCAATCTTTCGTTTTTCGCCTTTTTCAGGTTTTTAATCTAGCACCGCTAAAAACAAATTTTTGATTTGAAAATAAACTTCAAAGAAAGAATGATATTTGTGTGTGTACATAACATGCGTGGGCGTTGCGTATGCGAAACGTTGGTTGAGTTTTCCCCCAATTAGTTGCAGAGTAAAGGTCTAATTTTACTGGCGAAAATACCTTTAGTATATACTGCAATTTCTGGAGAAAAAAATACCGTTTCGTTGTATAGTTACAGTACTTAAAGCTGTATGTACTATAAATAATCTTTGTCTGCATTATGTAGTTATGACAACAAATATTGGAAAATTGTTTTTTATTATTGTTCGTTTCTATTATACAACTATGACAACGAATATTTGAAAATTGTGTTATATCATTGTTCCTTTCCGTTATGTAGCTATGACAACGAATATTTGAAAATTGTGTTATATTATTGTTCCTTTCCATTATGTAGCTATGACAACGAATATTTGAAAATTGTTTTATATTATTCTTCATTTTCATTATGTAACTATGACAACATCTGCACTATTCTTATAATACTGTTTAAAAGACTTTTCTTTGTTAAAATACCAAACAGCCGCTGTATTATTATGATGATGAACTAAATGAGTATTGATTAGATTAATAAATCTTGGATAAAGTAATGGTAACGAATACGTGTAGCATTAAGCCAGGCTACTGCAGATTAAACTTAGTACTTAATTAGGATATCGTGTATCTGTAGATTTAAAGACATACTTATGTAACTTGCAATGGGAATATTATTGACACAAAAACGACATTAGATGAGTGTCACTGTCACTTCTACGTTTCTCTGTATGGAAGCCTTCAGGTAAGTGAATGACGTCACATCACCCACTATTGGTGGATTGTCTAATGTCGTCACAGAAAATGCCCACATTAAAGCGAGTCTTCTAGTATTATCTTGCGAGTTGTAGCAAGTAGCGTGATCGCGTGACTCTTCCTCTATTAGACCACCGGTAACCTCCTAACCCAGAATCAAGGAATAGCAAGAGAGAGCTGATCCTTTGGCAATATTTTCAGCTTTTTCTGGGATTGAAAGAAGAGGACACAGTTTTTTACGGTTAGGATCACAAAAGTGTATAGCAACCACCGAAACTGTGGCTTTGAAAACTTGAATTTGTTACCCCTGCTTCCACTGCTGTAAAGGTAAGTGTCTGTTTTGTACAAACTAACTACCAAGCCGGTCTTCTGGTAACACCCCGCGAGGCTACAACAACCTGTAAGTTGCGTACGACCGGTTGGGTCTACCATCAGCGAGTGACATCGCTGAACTCACGCCGGATCATCACCCATTTGTATCCGATTATTTCATGAAAGTTAGGTTTATCATTTACTTTGTGCTACTATAGACTAAACTTGTTTCAGAAGAGCCAGTAAAAAAAAAAAGAAATCGTTCCTACCTTTCTTCCTTTACCTAATAACCTCCCACAATAGACTTACCCTTTTACCTTTACCTCATAACCTCCTATAGTGGATTTACCTTTCTTTCTTTACCACATAACCCCCTACATTGGATTATCCCGTCTTCTTTAAACTCATAACTTTCCACAGTGGACTTGCCCTACTTCATAACCCCTACATTGGATTATCCCATCTTCCTTTAACTCATAACTTCCAACAGTAGACTTACCCTACTTCATAACCCCCCTACATTGTATTATCCCTTCTTTTAACTCATAACTTCCAACAGTGGATTTATCCCTATTCCTTTACCCTCTAACTTCCCACTGTGAAGGGAGGTATGTATATATATATTTTAAAACGTTTGCTTCTATAGAGATTCATCACGTTTATTTTCTATTCCAAACTCATTTTTTTATTTGGCATTACTGTGTGGAACTTAAATAAATTATATGTTATTCACCTAGACAAGTAGACCAAGCTGTACAGCTAACAAAAGTGTCTTTCTTGTGAACGTATGCATTAAACAAAGAAACAAAACAACCCACTTTTAAAAGATTTCCATGTTCCAAATATATCATCTTAATCCTATATAACTCTAGAGATGATAGATAGAACATTTTATTCTGTTAGCAAAAAAAAAAAAGACTTGTGATCATTGTGGTCTGAGTTTTCGTCTTATTTCATTACCGAATCGTAAGTACTTTGTTTTTTCAAAATTCGAGATACAATTAATTACCTAGACCCAAACTGGCCCATTTTCTCCGCTGTTGCTTTTGTGTATGTGTGTGTGTATGCAGTTATTTAAACCTTATTCTAAAACATCGTCTCTAACCTTCACCTGTAGGTTTCAATTGTCGTTGTGTTTTCGCTTATTTAGTGACTATCTGTGTAACAATAGTTCATTATTGTTGTGTACAGGTAAAAAACGTCCTTTTGATGGCTATATATATCGTACCTGTTTTCTAACTTGTTTGGTTATTGATTTATTCATTGATGACGTGAGTCTTTCTCAAGAAATGATGGACTGATCACTGGTGAACCAATTATATTAGTCTTCTGAGTTTCACGTTTTATAACATGGTTTTTTAAAGTAGACTGTATGAATAGATAAATGTGGGATTGTAAGCACTATCTGACGTCATTAACTACTTTACGTGAATGAAGTAAAACTACATTGTCTGATGTAGTTTGTTTTGTTTCCATATGGAGTTGTAGAGTATTGTGTATTGATTATACATGGGATTGTGAGCACTATCTGACGTCATTAACTCTTTGACGTTAATGAAGCAAATACCGATATTGTTTTTTTTTTTAGTTCTCATGCCATTTTGTAAAATAAAGTTATTTTATATTGACAGCAATGATAAGCAGAGACTGGTGCTCAGACTTTTATTACCGATTGATAAGACAAAAAAATCTATTCATTGTTTCAATGTGTTAGGTGTAGTAATAACTTCAACAGGTCGTGTGTTAGGTGTGGTAATAATTTCAACAGGTCGTGTTAAGTGTGACAATAACTTCAACAGGTCGTGTTAAGTGTGACAATAACTTCAACAGGTCGTGTTAAGTGTGGTAACAACTTCAACAGGTTTGGGTTTACACTCCTCCTTTTTCGTAGAAATTGTTAACAACGCTGGAAGGAAAGACGAATTATGTGGTCAACGAGTCAACGAAACGACCTTCATTAGGATTCGATGAAGGTCGAATATTTCGCCACGTACTTTTCCCTTCCAGCGTTGTTAACCGTATCAGGTTTCTATGTATATAGGGGCCGGATTCTTTTACAGTAGGTGTCTGTGACTTGTTGGCGATAAATTCGAACAATAAACGTACAGCACACAATCCACTTGTTTAAAAATAATATATTCAAAACAAGTCAAACGTATGTACAAAATTCTTTACACTATAGGATATCACAGTTGTATCTGAAACTCGAAATAATTTTCTTTTCTTGTCAAAAGTCCACACAAAATGAATTGTTTTTCTCTACTCTGTTTCTTACCACACAATCTGCGATAAATTCCTCGTGGGATCTTTAAATAACTGCCTCCTTTTCGTCAAATTCCACACAGGTTGATTCGATTACATTAAAACACCCTTTGACAAGACTAATTATTATCCTTATCTCTAACTGTGAAACTCTCTTTAAAATATTGCCCGTTAGGGCTAAACTAAAACAATAACGCAGTCTAACTTCACTTGGCCCTGCATGGCCAGGTGGTTACGGAGCTCGACTCGCAATCTGCGGGTCGCGGGTTCGAATCCCCGTCCCACCAAACATGTTCGCCCTTTCAGCCGTGGGGTCGTTATAATGTAACGGTCAATCCCACTATTCGTTGGGAAAAGAGTTGG
>NW_013666607.1:367810-374702 GCF_000517525.1 Limulus polyphemus | reverse complement strand
TGATAGAAATACATCAGTATAAAAGATTTGGTCTGCCATGTTTTATACTGATGTATTTCTATGGTTTGGTCTGCCATGTTTTATACTGATGTATTTCTATGGTTTGGTCTGCCATGTTTTATACTGATGTATTTCTATGGTTTGGTCTGCCATGATAGAAATACATCAGTATAAAAGGTTTGTTCTGCCCGTTTTTACTGATGTATTTCTATGGTTTGTTCTGCCCCGTTTTTACTGATGTATTTCTATGGTTTGTTCTGCCCTGTTTTTACTGATGTATTTCTATGGTTTGTTCTGCCCTGTTTTTACTGATGTATTTCTATGGTTTGGTCTGCCCACCGCGGGTATCGAGCCTCTACTTTTAGCGTTATAATTGTTATTAAGCATAAAGTTACACATTTGGTATTTTTGTGCTATGCTCATCACGGGAATCAAAACCTGATTTTTAGCGTCATTGTTATTTGTACTTAAGCACAAAGCTACACAAAGGGGCTATCTGTGATCTGCCCACCACGGGTATCAAAACCCGGTTTCCAGCAGTATAAGTCCTCGGTATTACCGCTGACCCACTATAGGACATGTATAAAACATCTATAAGTGTTTCTGCATGTATTTGTGTCATTGTTCGTTTAACAACATACTCACCTCAAATATTGGTACATACACCTGCAAGAAGAAACGCTCCCTCCAGCGGCAAATCTAAAGTTCTCAACGTATTCTATGGATTCACTAGCATATTTGTTTGTAGTTATGCACAAAGTTACACAATGAGCTATCTGTGCTCTGCCCACCACGGGTATCGAAACCCGGTTTCTAGCGTTGTAAGTCCGCAGACATACCACTGTGCCACTGGGGGGGGGGGCACTCCACTCAAAATACATGAACAAAAATTAACCAAATAACTAAACCTGAAACGGATAAAAGTAAACTGAGGGAAATTACAGAAAAAACGTTAAAACCGCAGGAACTTTTCTGCAATATGTTGTCAGTTTCCATTTGTTCTTTTAGTTTCCTACATCGAAATGTCAGTGAACTGAGATGTATTCAGATATTTTGTTGTTGTTTTATATATATATATACAAAATTAACCGCTCGCTGAACAGCGCAGTGAAATACTTTTTTGTCTTTTTCTGAACTGGTCTGCGGCGTCATTTGCTTTTCTCTTTTTTGTTATTTAAATTGCCTTAACAGGAAAGAACTGACAATTCAAAAGACTTCAGCTTCCGGGTTGTAATGTAATCCCACTTTTTTGCTTTAAATAGGCCAGAATATGTGGTCAAGTATTTCGAAGAAAATCACTTTTAACTTACTGAATCATTGTCGCGTTTTAAGTATTTTTTATGCAGACAGAAGTGTTTGCTTGAAAAAAGTAATATAATCAAAAACACCTTAGGTGTGAAAAAATGGTACAGCCAAAAAAAAAAAAAAAAAGATTGGGCGTGCGTCTTATTTAAAGGAATGAAATCGAAATTGGCGACCAAACTGGCAGCTACACTTATAGCATTGATAATAATATTACAGCAAATATTCATTCATTTGTTAGCTAGACCGCGTATTTTGTTTTACCCATCATGCCCCAAGTTGAACATAAAAACGCCTTTATGACGCACACTCAATTCTTTTTTGTCCGCACCGTTTTTTCATACCTAAGAGGTTTTTGATTAGATATCGTGACTTTTTATCAATACACACCAACAAACCACAGCAAGTAAGAAAGTGCCACTCGATAGTAACCAACATTAGCTTTAGGAAAGCAGCCCTATTATTCGGAACAGACCTATACTTTACAGAACCAACCAGATTCTTTAATATATATTGTGGTAGTTCTTCCTTTTTAAAACAATGTTAATAGCTTCATTTATAGTAACGCCATGGAATCTAGATTAACAGTTTCTTGTCATCACCCGCATGCACTCAGTGCAGCCGTATCAAGCATAATTATTCATGCTAATTGCTTAATCTAATATCACGTGTCGCTAAACACTCTTTAATTAGGAGAATTCCGTAAAATTTTGCAAATTGATGCTTAAAAGTCGGCAATGAATAATAACTGTGCACCCATATGATTATTTTGAAAACTTGAGTAAAAAACTGCTAATCTAGTTTGCTTGGACTAACCAATACTTATGTATTTGTATGTGCCTTTGCCCTATAGTTTTGCTGCTCTAAATCAGCCGTCTTTAATCCAAATGATAAAAAACTAAAAATAGTCCACTTTTACTCTTACGTGAAACTGTAATAAAAATGTTAGACCGATAGCTTATGTGACTTTTTGCGCAGGCGTGCGCAAACGTTTTGGTCAAATTGAGCAGTTTTTGTAGAATAACTTTGCACATGCGGCTTATATTTAGACCAAATTCGACACCTAATTGTAGGTTATAAAGATCTATCAGTATACCAAATTTGAAAAAAAAGACAGCATAAATATTAAGTATGTTTTTCTACCAAATAAAGTTTCCGTACTTTCAGTGCGAAGAAAAAAAATAGGATGAACTTCAATCAAAATTGGAGATTTTATATCTCGTATATTTCTTAATGGATCGCTTTACAAATGAAATATGCTATAGTTTGGATTACCACAGTTTGAGATACAGAGAGTGGATTATAGCTAAACTATCACTCCTGTTAATAACACACAGTGTGTCCTACAGGTTGTTTTGGCCGCACTACACACTACCTTGTGTTTTAATATATATTTGTGTGTGTGTCAGGAATTAGTTATTCATGTTTGTTTGTTTCAGAATTTGGCGAAAAGCTACGTAAGGAATATCTGCTCAAAACCATCCCTATTTTAGAACTGATAGGCTAAAACCTAAAATGAAGGCAGATAGTCAACAGCACCCACCACTAACTATTCAGCTATCCTTATTTGATCGATTAGTAGGATTTCACCATCAGTGTTATAGGGCACCAACGACCACAAATATTCAGAAGTTTCGAAATTATGACGTCATGTATACTTTTTTAACTCTGAATATTATTAACATGATTTTTTTCCTACTTGACACAAAGATCCAGATAAAGACATTTACGTATAACTCTTCCAATTTAATACAACTTGGAATACTTGTTGTCTGTTGTACCTTTCGTTTCTTCAGTTATTATCAATTGCTATAAAAACCTTAGTATAAATCTAACAAATAAATATTTAACAACTTGTTCAGGTTTCGTGATAGAATCAATCAGAAACTGGTATGATTTCACTAATTAATAGAAATAAGACTTGAAAGTAGTGATAATTCAGTGAACTATTCATTAAAGAATGAAACTGGGTCATCAACTATATACGGTACATGTTTGGCCTTCGGTGAGATTCTGGCAGTCTGTTCTTTCCTTAGGAAATATGTAACATAGAATACAATGGCATTTGTAGCCACTATACGGGTCCTTCAACATGTATCGTAAATTGCTGAATGTCGATTTGGGCCCTGTACCATGTATAAATATAATTAATGTTCTAAGTCGTACAGAATTTATAATAAAGATCTATGGTAAACATGAAGGAGCAGCAGGTGTCGCTGACGGTCTATCGTCTTTTTAGGCGCAGTAAAATATATAATAATGCATTTGAATCATTCTGTTAGGGCCTGTAGAACGAATAATCAAGCTTCGACCACAGTATCATTCGGACCCCACATATTCATAACGATTCATGACACCACAAAAGTGACGAAAACATTTTAATGAACATTTCGGAATGTTCTTATTCCAGCATTTCCATTTTTCTGAAGGATTGAAAATACAATAAGTCGACTTAGTAAGGAAAGCTTAACATTGGGCATATGTATTGAACATATATACAACTGAAAATAAATCTAAGTAAACTAGTTATTAGATTCTGAATATTCTGTTTAATTAGGAGACTCATTTATATGTAACACCACGTGGTTGTGGCCTGTAGTTTGAACTTGGATAAAGGATATTTCGTGATTAGTAGCTTAACAGTGAGTGTAAATAGTTGATGTAGCAGTAAAGAATTGTTTGTTTGTTTTGAATTTCGAACCCGCGACCTGCAGATTGCGAGTCGAGCGCCCTAACCACCTGGCCATGCCGGGCAGAAGTAAAGAATCCACGAAAAAAGTATAGCTGGTCTTTCGAGTGAAAAGGTTTCTTAATTTGGGTTTTGTGCAGATTTGTCTAAATAAGGAAGGCTTAAGAATGCAGGGGATTTAGGGACAGAAAGATGTTTAGTTCTGGGGTTAATTTTTTGAGTGAAAAAGTACAAATGTTGGATGTGCATTTAGCTTTGAATAATTTTGATAGATTCTATTTCGCTGATAAATTTAAAAATTAAATGTTTTGATAGTCTCTAGTTAGTGAACAGGTTTCGTCTACAGCTAGAGGGAATAAGTTTTCAAAGCGTGTGTGTATAGGTCAGTGAAAGTTTACTTGTGAACGTGGAAGCCGAAAAACGTTCTATAAGAAGGAGAAACTAAAGCTGTTTTCAGTTTCACGTGTAACTTTTATGTTGGGGTGATGGCGTGTTTAAATATTCGAGAAATTTGGGCATATAGCCTTTGGAAGAAAACTTTACAAAATTATCGTTTACGTACCTTCTGAGCTCATGAAAACAGACCAAGGTCGGTCCGAGAGGTGACCCCGTAGCAGCGCCATCTATCTGGTCAAACAAGTAATTATTGAAAATAAAAGTGTGGACTCAAGACATAAAGCTCAAGACGTTGAAAATTCGAACTATTTTCTAAGTGTTTGTTATTTTAGAAATGTTTATGGAGACTGGTGATGCTAGTCTTTTTATATGAAGTGTTGGTAAAGGTCAAAACTGGCCATAAAGTAATCTTTTTTTAAGAAAATAGTGAAATAATCGCTTTAGCGAAAGAGGATGTGTACCATATCACAACATTTCGTCTCTAACAAATCTGCCGTTCTCTGTAAAAAAAAAAATAGCTGAAGATGAAGTGAAAACATTCTTAATCATCCATCAGTATTACATCATTTCTGTGAAACTGTTTTTCATGATTGTATAAAGATGTAATTATATCGTATCAGTAGGAGACTTAAAAGCAAGAATGTCGTTATTAAAGCAATCTTTCAACAGGGAGCGCCCCCCAGTGGCACAGCGGCATGTCTGCGGACTTACAACGCTATAATCCGGGTTTCGATACTCGTGGTGGGCAGAGCACAGATAGCCCATTGTGTAGCTTTGTGCTTAATTACAAACAAACAAACTTTTATCAGGGTTTATTAACAGTGGCACTCGAAATGGAACTAATCCGCTACAAAAGAAAAAAAAACTGTGACTACCAATCACAAGTGATAGACGAACAAAAAAACAGTCTTATTTGACCGATTTCAGATCAGAATTCGACATCTCCAGCTGTACCATTCGAAGGACATTCACAAAAACGTCATATAGCAGCCAGTTGTCTGTCAAAGTAGGTTATAAGGTGTGAATATGAAAGCAGCAGTTTAAGTGATGCTCGAAGTACATACTGTGGACAGTGATTGGCTGGAAGTACGAAATGCGGTTCGATATGGATGGAGTATGGTTGGAAGCACGAAATGTAGTGTGATATAGAAGGTGACTGGCTGGAAGCACGAAATGTGGTTCGATATAGACGGTGAATGGCTGGAAGCACGTAATGTGGTCTGATATAGACGGTGAATGGCTGGAAGCACGTAATGTGGTTATATATCGACGGTTAATGGCTGGAAGCACGTAATGTGGTTATATATAGACGGTGAATGGCTGGAAGCACGAAATGTGGTTATATATAGACGGTGAATGGCTGGAAGCACGAAATGTGGTTATATATAGACGGTGTATGGCTGGAAGCACGTAATGTGATTATATATAGACGGTGTATGGCTGGAAGCACGTAATGTGGTTATATATAGACGGTGTATGGCTGGAAGCACGTAATGTGATTATATATAGACGGTGAATGGCTGGAAGCACGTAATGTGATTATATATAGACTGTGAATGGCTGGAAGCACGTAATGTGATTATATATAGACGGTGAATGGCTGGAAGCACGTAATGTGGTTATATATAGACGGTGAATGGCCGGAAGCACGTAATGTGGTTATATATAGACGGTGAATGGCTGGAAGCACGTAATGTGGTCCTCTCTATCCATATTAACAGTAGAATAAAATTATACAGAAATCCACAAGTGAAACTTATCTTTACCTGTGTTTCTCCGACAGTGTAACTTTCTTGATGGGAGGATGTAAAGGTGTGGGAAGCGTTTTCGTTAAAGGTGTTCTGGCAAGACGATAATGCAACAATCCGCCGTGCTTGGACTATACGAAATATGTCCAGATATATTAGTTTACCAGCACAATCACTAGGCCCTGTAGCACGTATAAGTAAAGGTCTACTTAGTTTTGTAACGTATATAATAAAAGTCATTCATAATTTCGATCACAAATGAAGCTAGAAATTGCCAGAACAATGCGTTATAACATTAGTAGATATAATTCTGTAGACATCTAGGTTTCAATTCTAAATATTGCGACAATATTAAATCTCCAGATCGGAGGACATCATGTAAATGGTATGTGGTGATAAGGAGTACTGACTTTCATCTTATAGACGTTTCCAGTTGAATACGTTTGTGTTTCCATCTGTATTTATTTATACACAAACACCCCCTTTTACTAATATGGTGTCTCCCTTCCCTTAGTGCGTGAAGTACGTTACACTTTCGTACTACGCAGGTGTTAAGAACTGTCAATATTCAGTTTACGCCCTCTTTGTGTATTGTTTCATAATTATATACTTTACCCGAGTTCAAGTTATTTGCTATGGATGATACACTACCCCTTTTTGGAAAGTGGATGGGCCTCTCCCCCGGTTTTAGTTGAGAGCCCTAACTGGTTGGCAGAAGATTAATATTATGTAGCTTTGTGCTTAACACCAATAAACC
>NW_013666607.1:354636-366942 GCF_000517525.1 Limulus polyphemus | reverse complement strand
AAACCTCCTCAAAGGGCAGTACAATGGATTAATGAATATAGCTAATTGAATGTCATCAAAGAGCAGTACAATGGATTAATGACTGTAGCTAATTAAACATCCTCAAAGGGGTCCATTGTACTGTCTTTGATGACATTTAATTAGCTATATTCATTAATCTATTGTCTGCCCTTTGAGGATATTTAATTAGCTATAGTCATTAAGCAGTACAATGGATTAATTAATATAGCTAATTAAATATCCTCAAAGGGAAGTACAATGGATTAATGAATATAGCTAATTGAATATCCTCAAAGGGCAGCACAGTAGATTAATGAATATAGCTAATTAATTATCCTCAAAGGGCTGTACAGTGGATTAATGAGAACGAATAAGTAAATATTCTAAAATCTAATTGTTGTCCTACTGGGTTCGCGTCCTACTGTCGGAAAAGTGCATTCCGCACCTCGAAGCCTTGGGTGCTAGAGTAACGGTCAAATATTGGAGTAACCCAAGAAGTGGCGGTACGTCCTGCTGACTAGCTGCCTTCTCCCTATAGTCTTACGAGTTCAAAGTTAGGGACGGCTAGTGCAGACAGCCCTTGTGTAGTTTTGCGCGAATATCTGAAACAAACAAAAAATACACTCTCAGTCGTCCCCGCCCATATTTCAGTTACAACCTTGAGCTATGTGTGTCTGCTGGTTAGTAGGACAGTGACCTGTTAGCCCACTGATTGAATGACGGGAAAGAATCTTTATCCCCGGTACCAATAGACTCCATGTACCGATTGCCAGAGGCTAAAAAACAAGCAGTCGTTACTCTCGTTCATTGTGCACCGTCGTCCGCACTCTGGCGCTGCTGTGTTGTTGCTCCTTTTTTGGGGAACCTCCATAAACAAACAAGTCTTAGCACACTATCTGTTAATGATATTTTATTATGCGTCAGACTTGGGTATCAGTATTTCAGTACATTATATGTCAGTGTTACAGTAGCGAGCGGAAAAAAAATTACTGCGACAGATCAAAACAAAATGTATATTTCCATATCATTGTGTAGCTTTGTGCTTCACAGCGAACAAACAAACTTTTTGGGATGAACTCAAGATTTCCCGACTCCTACATAATGACCAGCTTTAAGCGGCGTTTCCAAAGTTTGTCTTCTATCTAGATATCTTACCACTGGAATGAAACAGACGGCTATGAAAAAAACATAAGACGTATATTAAAGGTAATTGGACGCCACCTTGAGGCGTGTATTAAACTTCCTTCTCTTACATTAGTGAAGAAATATAATAACCGGACTACATTAGTGAAGAAATGTAATAACCGAACTACATTAGTGAAGAAATAAAATAACCGGACTACATTAGTGAAGAAATATAATAACCGGACTACATTAGTGAAGAAATATAATAACCAGACTACATTAGTGAAGAAATGTAATAACCGGCTACATTAGTGAAGAAATGTAATAACCAGACTACATTAGTGAAGAAATATAATAACCAGACTACATTAGTGAAGAAATGTAATAACCGGACTACATTAGTGAAGAAATGTAATAACCGACTACATTAGTGAAGAAATATAATAACCGGACTACATTAGTGAAGAAATATAATAACCAAACTACATTAGTGAAGAAATATAATAACCGGACTACATTAGTGAAGAAATGTAATGAACGAACTACATTAGTGAAGAAATATAATAACCGGACTACATTAGTGAAGAAATATAATAACCGGACTACATTAGTGAAGAAATATAATAACCGACTACATTAGTGAAGAAATATAATAGCCGGATTACTTTAGTGAAGAAATGTAATTACCGGACTGCTTTTCTCAAGAAAAAAAATAAATGCTTTAGTCAACAAAGAGAATAGCTGGACTACATTAGACGACAAAGAAAATAGCCGGACTGATTTACTCAACAAAGATGATAACAGGATGCTTTGATAGTTACTACTGACTTACTAAATATTAAAATGTTCTTAACATTGATGTTTTTTATATCAATACCTAAACTAATTCCCTCAGATATGAATACCTTATACCGTTCCTTCAATTACCAATGTCTAATACAATTTCTTCCACTATCAATGTCTAATGTAATTTCTTCCACTATCAATGTCTAATGTCATTCCTTCCATTATCAATGTCTAATGTCATTTCTTCCACTATCAATGTCTAATGTCATTCCTTCCATCATCAATGCCTAATGTCATTCCTTCAACTATCAATGCCTAATGTCATTCCTTCCATCATCAATGCCTAATGTCATTCCTTCAACTATCAATGCCTAATGTCATTCCTTCCACTATCAATGCCTAACGTCATTCATTTCACTATCAATGCCTAATGTCATTCCTTCCACTATCAATGTCTAATGTCATTCCTTCCATCATCAATGTCTAATGTCATTCCTTCAACTATCAATGCCTAATGTCATTCCTTCCATCATCAATGCCTAATGTCATTCCTTCCATCATCAATGCCTAATGTCATTCCTTCCATCATCAATGCCTAATGTCATTCCTTCCATCATCAATGTCTAATGTCATTTCTTCCATTATCAATTTCTAATATCTAAGTGAAGAATGTTGAAAGACGTGTATTTTTTTACTTTACTGTGTATCCAAAATAAGATTGGCATTGAGAGAGTTGTTTATCTGTGGACGTGGTAGTGAAAGAGTTATAAGGTTGATCAATTTTTCATTGAGTTTGTTATGTTAACGCTTGAACATCATTCAACAGCAGCTTGACAGTACAGGAATTTCTTCGTAATGTTGTCATCTGACGATTGCTTGGTAGCACAGGAATATCTTCGTAATGTTGTCATCTGACAATTGTTTGGTAGCATAGGAATTTCTTCGTAATGTTGTCATCTGACGATTGCTTGGTAGCACAGGAATTTCTTCGTAATGTTGTCATCTGACGATTGCTTGGTAGCACAGGAATTTCTTCGTAATGTTGTCATCTGACGATTGCTTGGTAGCACAGGAATTTCTTCGTAATGTTGTCATCTGACGATTGCTTGGTAGCACAGGAATTTCTTCGTAATGTTGTCATCTGACGATTGCTTGGTAGCACAGGAATTTCTTCGTAATGTTGTCATCTGACGATTGTTTGGTAGCACAGGAATTTATTCGTAATTTTTTCACTAAAAACTGTTTATTCTTTGCTATTCACAATTCGATTTCGATATTAAAAGAAAACATGGCAGTTCTATAAAGCATGAATCCATCCTTGAACCTTAAGGTTACCCATCATGCTCAGTCCACACAGATTTTCCTAAACGTAGTTTTGCACCAAATTGCTTTCGAGTCCACAAACGTTGGTTACATAAACGAATGACATAGGAATCACAGAAAACAAAACTTAGACAGAAATGCTTTCAATATTTCCTCTAATCACTGCTGGGTTTTTTTTTTTACGTATCTTATATAGAAAAGTGATGGTTTCAGCCAGTTTGTTCTACACTTATTTATACATTCAGCGCTGTAAAAGGCAAAAAATATATGATTTGTTAATGATGTAATACGCCGACAGTGAACGGCATATAAAGTCTATAATTTGAGGGCTAATCCCGCCTAATATTCAGATATTCTTTGTAAAGCCTGGCTGCTAGAAATTTGGCTTCGGCACGTGCAAACGATGCATAATCCTATAACTGTTGACATAACAATAAGCGGAATCGTGACCTTATTTCTCTACAAAGAGGTTGAGTGCAAACTTATGTGAACACAGATTAAATAGGTTTTGTAACAGCAAGAGACTCAGTAGATTCATTGAAAGGAAAGGCGGGCATGAAGCGATAAGCTCCATATTCACCCTACCAATCCAACCATTACCTACAACATGCATTTACAGCTTCTACTAATACTATTTCTCGTCACGAACACGGTG
Organism: Limulus polyphemus; assembly: GCF_000517525.1. Lineage (NCBI taxonomy): Eukaryota > Metazoa > Arthropoda > Merostomata > Xiphosura > Limulidae > Limulus > Limulus polyphemus. Next base: position 363,053 of record NW_013666607.1, on the reverse strand, counting down.
ACGAGTCGACCAAGAAGCGATAGCTATTGTTATCTGCATTGACCTCAATTCCAGACCTAATGATTGTCGACGAAAATCCTCTTGTTTGTGTATGGAAACATTGGAGAAAGGGTTTATATGTAGAACTGATCCACTTCGTTAATTCCAAATAGAAAACAGTATTGTAACTGTTATATTACACTTATTCCCAGGGCTAAACAATAAGTTTCCACTCCAGCGCTTATCACATATATTTCTCCATCGACCACACCTGGCGCCAGATTTTGGACCCAAACACAGACATTGTATATTATTCCCTTCTTTAGTGTATTAATACATAATATTATTTGATACATCATCAATAAATATTATTTCGTCCAACATTACCAATACATGATATTATTCCTTCCACTACCAATACATGATATTATTCCTTCCACTACCAATACATGATATTATTCCTTCCACTACCAATACATGATATTATTCCTTCCACTACCAATACTAGTGGAAGGAATAATATCATCATCGCTACTGATTTTCTAGCTGTTACTACTTATTATATCTCTGGGTAATATTAATAATAAACTAGTATCACATCACGAAAAAAAGATTTGCTTCTCTTTAGAAAAATTAACAGAAATGTAAGGGATAAACAGTTTTTTTATCTCTCTAAATGTTAAAAACCCGCAATCTTCCGGGAGCTTCGCCCTCTATACTCTTCTGGAACCCTTTGATAGTTTTTTTATCTTTGCCCTAAATTGTCTGCACCCTCTACACCACAATAACTTCTCATGATTTGTGGCTCTGAGGAGGTAATAGGTATTGAAGGAATAATATCATGTATTGGTAATGGAAGGAATAATATCATGTATTGGTAATGGAAGGAATGATATCATGTATTGGTAGTGGAAGGAATAATATTAAGTATTGGTAGTGGAGGGAATAATATCATGTATTGGTAGTGGAAGGAATAATATCATGTATTGGTAGTGGAAGGAATAATATCATGTATTGGTAATGGAAGGAATAATATCATGTATTGGTAATGGAAGGAATGATATCATGTATTGGTATGGAAGGAATGATATCATGTATTGGTATGAAGGAATACTTCTCTACTGTTATAGTCAGTAGTAACAGCACTAGAAAATCAGTAGCGATGTTTGAAGGAATACTTCTCTACAGATATAGTCAGTAGTAACAGCACTAGAAAATCAGTAGCGATGTTTGAAGGAATACTTCTCTACTGTTATAGTCAGTAGTAACAGCACTAGAAAATCAGTAGCGATGTTTGAAGGAATACTTCTCTACTGTTATAGTCAGTAGTAACAGCACTAGAAAATCAGTAGCGATGTTTGAAGGAATACTTCTCTACAAATATATAGTCAGTAGTATGAAGGAATATTTCGTTGTATATTCCAATCACTCTTCTACTTCTTTCTCTCCTCATGAGGTCGATGTGTGAAACTGTTACACATCTCTTTACCCTGGTAATAATGAGATCCAAGTGTGAAACTGTTATACATCTCTTTACCCTGGTAATAATGAGATCCAAGTATGAAACTGTTACACATCTCTTTACCCTGGTAATAATGAGATCCAAGTGTGAAACTGTTACACATCTCTTTACCCTGGTAATAATGAGATCCAAGTATGAAACTGTTATACATCTCTTTACACTGGTAATAATGAGATCCAAGTGTGAAACTGTTATACATCTCTTTACCCTGGTAATAACGAGATCCAAGTGTGAAACTGTTACACATCTCTTTAACTCGGTAATAATGAGATCCAAGTAAGAAACTGTTACACATCCCTTTACCCTGGTAATAATGAGATCCAAGTATGAAACTGTTACACATCTCTTTAACTCGGTAATAATGAGATCCAAGTAAGAAACTGTTACACATCCCTTTACCCTGGTAATAATGAGATCCAAGTATGAAACTGTTACACATCTTTTTACCCTGGTAATAATGAGATCCAAGTATGAAACTGTTACACATCTTTTTACCCTGGTAATAATGAGATCCAAGTGTGAAACTGTTAGACATCTCTTTACCCTGGTAATAACGAGATCCAAGTGTGAAACTGTTACACATCTTTTTAACTTGCATCTTTATCTATTCACAATATTATCACGGTAATCGCTTTTTGTATAATATCTAGTAATATATACATGTGTGCGTGAGTGCGCGCACGCGTACACATGTATAATAAAAAAGTTTATACAGAACCGAAACTGCTCAGTAAGTAACTGAATGACAAGCTTTAAATGTTAGACCAACAACTATCAAACTGTTCTAGTTTTCCTGCTCTCTCTGCCTTTCACACACACATGGTTTAGTAATTGAAATTTGCTTTGAAACTTTATTTCAAGAACTGATCACAGAGGCGCGATAAATAACATTTTCATCCAATGACTGAGGTGGACAAATTAGGTGCCCAAACACTTCGTTGTGTTTCTGTTTTAAAGGCTTTAATAATATCACATGAATTGTTGCATTGTCTTCCTTGGAAGAGACTAGCTCCGTTTGATACTAATTAATATTAGCTTCCAATTAGAACAGGCTACCTATTCAGAATTAAACTAAAAATCTACATGGTAACGAGCATAGCTAATTAAATATTTTTTTTACGTTCTTATTTGTAAAGATTAGAATACATTGTTTCATCAGTTGGGTATTCTCGCTGCTAATGATATTTTCGGCCATAAACCCAATAATATCTCACGAAGTTCAGCCACCACAGAAGATTCAGGTTAGTCCTAAATACACATATTAAGCTAGCAGTGCAAACCATTCCCTATAATACAAATATAATAATAATAAAAGTCAGAACTAAAAGTAATAGAATTGGATACATTAAACATACTAACCACTACTGTTAACATAAACAAACAGAATGTACCTTACTCCCGGGACACCCACTAGCTGTAAGCCTCGAGTAAGATGTTCATCATAGGGTGAACATGTGTACAGTAAGGCTTAAAATTTCATTTACTGTCACTTTACCTATGAGTCAGATAATAAAACCTAAACTATTCTACCACAACTCTGCCTATACCATCACAGAATATCCACCATACTGAACTGGTGCCATAAGGTTGTTAGTTTCGCCCATATCCATTTCCTGGAAAACATTATTCATCTGTTCAAACCTCATTCTTCCCTTGATCTTCAATACAATTTTTATGTGCTTGACACCATTTCATTTGGACTTTTGGTTCTTCTTTTTTTTTTAATTATTAGAGGTTTCTGAATTGTAGAGCTACCATGGTAACCTGTCCCCATCGAGTTGTTTTATTATTATTAGAGGTTTCTGAATGGTAGACCTACCATGGTAACCTGTCCCCATCGAGTCGTTTTTATTATTATTAGAGGTTTCTGAATTGTAGTCCTACCATGGTAACCTGTCCCCATCGAGTCGTTTTTATTATTATTAGAGGTTTCTGAATTGTAGTCCTACCATGGTAACCTGTCCCCATCGAGTCGTTTTTTAATTATTAGAGGTTTCTGAATGGCAGAGCTACCATGGTAACCTGTCCCCTTCGAGTTGTTTTCGCAGTGATTGGTTGTTGTAGTCTTACGTTAGTTTTTGATGATGTAGTGTTTTGTTTTCGTCTCATTACTTGTGTTAGTGCTCATTTGTCACAATCTCTCAACCTAGTTTTTTAGTTTTGTCTGATGTGGTTATATTTTTTATACCATGCTGAGCCCCCCCCCCCGGGGTATACATTCATTACTTTAGGTGTTCTTGTCACTGAGAAACCAGTTAAATAGTCACTCACAACCATCCCTTTTTGTAGACGGTCACTCACAATCAACCCCTTTTGGAAATCTTTCTCGCTTGTCATTGATGGATCCTTTCTTTTAAAAAAAAATCAATGATATAAAATAATTCAGGGACGCGCACGAGAGAGGGCAGGTAGCCCCCAATAATTCAATACATACGGACTAAATCATTTTCGTGAATGCAATGCTGTTTACTTCTGTACATATGGTGTATGTGCGTGTGATGATATAAACCATACATGTTTAATATGCCCACCCCCTTCTCCCCCAGTAGCGGCCAGTTTAAATTCCTGCGCATGCCCTGGAATAATTTAATGCATTGTTAAGTTTCCATACCACTACATTTTTTCCGCTTGGACACCTGGAGTTAAAAAAAGGTGAAGCATTTCCACTGTTTTGTCCAACCCCTGTTTATATTTATCTTAACAAAATAAACAGATAAAATTTCAAAATCAACTATATATATAATGTCAGTTAAAAATAATTACTCGGGCCATTTATCATCGGAATAGAATCATCAATTGTACAGACATATAATTATATTTCGTTGCTAGGAGCACCAGAAATCGGACTACATTTTATTTGTATCTGTATTTTCGATCACCATGCTGAACTTAATCGAAAAAGAGTAAGTTATTTTATCTAGATTTATAAAAGTAAAAACTATGCCTGTTTGTTTGTACGCGAACTACCCGGGGGGGTCTTTGGACTAATCTAAACCACACTTGGTAGAATGGTACATTTGACCAAGGGACATGTCATAACCTGGCCCAACCCACCTTGGGCCACGCCAACAGCAAAAATATTTTTGTTTAGCTAATAATTCCACAGTCTTGGGACAATTTTTATTCCTAAAATTGTTTGAGTTTTTCTTTGAGAATGTCAAACATTCACATTTTTGCCAGGAAAAAATAGCATGCAAATCACCCTTAAAATGCCCCTAAAGTGGTAGGGCTACATCTGAAAATCCCTTGCTTTTCACGTGGTCAATATAATGTTGGGTGTTCAAGAGTTGGATCACCAAGAAATCTCTATTTTGATCCAGAAAGGATAAAGGTTTTTTAAATTGGTCTATCAAAAAGCACTTAGAGTATCAACAAACACCGAGACCGTAGAGAGGGATTATTAACAATAACAAAGTGATGTAATTCTAACATCATTTCTTTTATGTGAAATAAAGCAGCTGTAAAGTAAATTATGTGTATATATAGATAACAATTCTTGATATAATTTATTAGTTCAAGCCCTACATTCAATCTTTATTCTCCCGGACGTAGGACATGTGGTTCAGCTTGTATAATGTATTAAAAAAAACAACTTCGGTATATCCTGTTATATATAGTAAGTAGAATGATTCTAATTTAGGTAATGAAGAAGTCCGTTCATTGGAGAGTTTAAACACTTGTTGAACAGGTTTATCTATACATAGACAAACTGTGATCCACATATTTCAAACAAAGCAGGTTTCCACGCGTATAAAACAGACTGCATTACAAATAAGACGATAGATCGGTGTTAAAGTAAAATAGTAACATAAGTAGGCTTCTAAGAATATACCTTTATATAAGAACCACGCCTCCTTTTGTATTTCGGTGTTTCTAATACCAACAATTTCAGTTTTAAACTATGGATATGATGTACCTTACGTGACAAATTCTAAAATGTAGTCTTCTGAAGAAATCTATAGATAACCTTGGTCTAAAATATACATTTTCACGAAAAAGATTTTAAGGTGAGTAGCGCATTGTGTCGTGGCGACCTCTATAGTTAGTTAACTAGCTAATAAAGGTTTGGAGGTCATTAGTATATTACATCGTAGCGACCTCTAGAGGTAGTTAAATAGCTAATAAAGGTTTTAAGGTTATTAGTATATTACATCGTAGCGACCTCTAGAGGTAGTTAAATAGCTAATAAAGATTTTAAGGTTATTAGTATATTACATCGTAGCGACCTCTGGAGAACGTCGAATAGTTTATAAAGGTTTTAAGGTTATTAGTATATTACATTGTACGACCTCTAGAGAAAGTTGAATAGCTTATAAAGATTTTAAGGTGACTAGTACATTGCATCGTAGCGACCTCTAGAAAAAGTCGAATAGCTTATAATGGTTTTAAGGTGATTAGTACATTGCATCGTAGCGACCTCTATAGAAAGTCGAATAGTTTATAAAGGTTTTAAGGTTATTAGTACATTACATCGTAGCGACCTCTGGAGAAAGTCGAAGAGCTTATAAAGGTTTTAAGGTGACTAGTACATTGCATCGTAGCGACCTCTAGAGAAAGTCGAATAGCTTATAAATGTTTTAAGGTGACTAGTACATTGCATCGTAGCGACCTCTAGAGAAAGTCGAATAGCTTATAAATGTTTTAAGGTGACCAGTACATTGCATCGTAGCGACCTCTATAGAAAGTCGAACAGCTTATAAATGTTTTAAGGTGACTGGTACATTGCATCGTAGCGACCTCTATAGAAAGTCGAACAGCTTATAAATGTTTTAAGGTGACTGGTACATTGTATCATAGCGACCTCTAGAGAAAGTTGAATAGCTTATAAATGTTTTAAGGTGACTGGTACATTGTATCATAGCGACCTCTAGAGAAAGTTGAATAGCTTATAAAGGTTTTAATGTGACTAGTACATTGCATCGTAGCGACCTCTATAGAAAGTTGAATAGCTTATAAAGGTTTTAAGGTGACTGGTACATTGTATCATAGTGACCTCTAGAGAAAGTTGAATAGCTTATAAATGTTTTAAGGTGACTAGTACATTGTATCATAGCGACCTCTAGAGAAAGTTGAATAGCTTATAAAGGCTTTGAGGTGACTACTAAATTGCATCATGGCGACATCTACAGGAAGATTAAGATCAATATACGTTTCCCACGTGTACCATAATTATGCACTAAAACTTGAAATTCACGCTTAAGATCCTTTTATAGGAATTTAAAAACAATGTGCAATGTTGTTTCTTGGATGTGTTCCAAAGACTGAGAAATAGTTAAAGGTGAAGGTCACTTTCTAGATCATAAGTTTAATACGAAGATGTCGTAACATTCTGCTTAAACTTGAGAAACCTGTTTGTTAAATTAAACAGAAATCACTATTACGTAATTATTTTGACTTCTGACCTTATAATAAGCAACTATTTTGGTGTTTAAAAAAGAAACTAAAAATATTTCTGACTTTTATTTTGTAAGAAAACAGAAACGCATAATGATAAGTCAAAGTCAGTCCTTCCAGCATCTGATCCACCTTCCCAGACACAGTTTAACTTTCTGTATTCCCCATTTTCATGTTTTATATTTCTTTTCCCCCTTTAAAAATGTCTGAATAAGCAAAATTTTAAAATTTTGGTAAACTGGTTTTGATGGTGATCCAGTCACGATAATGGAAGCAGAAACAGATACTCTTTAAAAGTCTTACAGTACAAATATTTCCCTCCTTTCAAAGCACAAGAAATGTATTTAAAAAAAACTTCAAAATTCCAAAAGCACTCAAACAAAACAAAGGAATAAAAGTAATAACAAAATAACCACGAAGATAATTCTTCTTTTGTTTATTCCAGAGACAAACTGCACTTCCAAAGATAAGTGAATATCTTGTTCAACAAAAAGCATATAGCCAATGATTCAGTGACGACACACCCCAACTCAAAACCTCAAAACAGACAGCAGACATATCAGGCTGTGCACTCAGAATTTGACAATTTACTCGTCATGTCAATTTCATGAGCCTAATTATATTTCTTTGAATGTACATATTGTCGATGAAAACGTAACACAATGTGTACAGGTTGAAAACTTAAATTTGCATTATGATAGGCCTCTTCCAAGTGTTGGCCTGGCGCCACGTGAAATCGCTATCTTATAGTGTTACAGACACCAAATGACATCGCTATCTTATAGTGTTACAGACACCAAATGACATCGGTATATTATAGTGTTACAGACACCAAATGACATCGGTATCTTATAGTGTTACAGACACCAAATGACATCGCTATCTTACAGTGTTACAGACACCAAATGACATCGCTATCTTACAGTGTTACAGACACCATATGACATCGCTATCTTACAGTGCTACAGAATCTATTACACCATTATTTTAAAGTGCTACAGACTCAAGACATCTTACTAGCAGTAAGCCTGTGTAAAATATGACATCGCGATCTGACAATGTTATAGGTTACTTCTGCTGTCGGAAGAAAAATAATCCATGTGTAGGACATGTTTTTCTCACCAGGACAAAGTTTATTTTTAAAAGTTTTCAAATTTTGAAATATTTTTGCAGCTGCCTTGTATAACATAACCCTCAAAATGATCTCTGTACCTGAGTTTAATGTTCTTAGATGTAACTAACCCAGTATAAAATAATAGTTGAAAAGAGGAATAAAGATTACGTCCTCCTCCCCAGGAAATATATTTTCAGTGGGACAAAGATGTATTATATAATTTATTTATTTAACTAAGCAACAAATACGTTTTGTGCAATTTGTAGCTTTATAGTTCAGTTCCTGGGCCTTGTCGTAATAGGCTATGTTACTTAGTGAATTCAAGCCTAAGCTTGAGGTTATATGAATTACTAGCAGCGTTACCCGGGTTTTCCAAAAAAAAAAAAAACAAAAAACCTACTCTCTGTT
>NW_013666607.1:351547-353892 GCF_000517525.1 Limulus polyphemus | reverse complement strand
AAAAAAAAAAAAAAAAAAAAAAAACCTACTCTCTGTGTTTTCCCGTTCCATATTTCGATAGGTAAAAATATTTTGTGAATTTACGAAAAACAAAACAACAACCTTTGGTTTAATTTTTGAAAATAAACTACAAACCTGTTTTAAATCAGGGCTTCCTTATGAACCATGTTTTTGTTTTTCCTTCACTGGCAAGGATAAATAGGCCCTTATGGAGAATATTTAGGTTATCTTTTATAAGTATGAATACCCATTCTAGTGAACAGGATAAGCCTAACTCTATTCCCCCCCCATCCCCCGTCATCCCTCCTCAAATATTAAAATTTCAAACGTACATATAAAAGTAATAATATGGTGAATTTGCTTAAATGTAAATTTAATATATTGTTATGAATGTGATACCGTATTCACATTATGACATTGATGTATGAAATATACTACAAACAAAATTCAATATTGTACTTAATAATGTCAAAAAAAAGTCGAATAAAATACATTCCCTGACTTGACTTTATTCTCATTGTACACAATAAGTGTTATAATTTGAGCCTTACTCTTTTCACGTAGTCTATTTTATGGCAGACAGCATAATTTTATTTTATAGGCTAGGCCTACTGTTTGCTTTTTCACACACATTTTAATTCTGCATACAATTCTTTTGTGTGTGAGATTGAGTATATGATGTATTTGTAGATGTATAGTTAATGAGCTAGAACTAAATAGGCCTATAATGCTATATTCTAAATTAAATGTGAACTCCAACTTATCCAAAAATGTAACTTCTGTGTAGAATTTATTCGTGTAACGTACATGTTAACGATAAAATTACCGGTTCTGCTAGCAGACGATAGATGCATGTATCAACGAAAAATTGTCGTTTTGCGCATCTTCACATGAGGGGAGTGTGACCTGCGCATTGAAAGCAGCGGGCAAACAAACAGAGAGAATTTGACTTTTATATATAGATAAATAAAGGTTTAGCAGCATGCAAACTGTGTCCTGGATTCCTTCCTTTCAAGAAGTCAAACAATGATATAATAATAAGTAAATCATAAAATTCAGTTTTCTCGTTTCAAGTAGTTAACGAAATCGTAAAAAGTTAAAGTGCGCTATACAAAAAAATGAAAGTTAAGAATACTTTATCCTTAAAACAAATAGTAAAACTGTGTTATCCTAAAACAAAACATAAGTTATATTTGAAGCAGCAAGGTGGGGATCTTGGGTTCGAAACGTGGTACTATCAAATATGTTTCGCACTTTTCGCTGTGAATGTGCTATAAGAGTGACAGACAATCATGCTTTCCGAGAATAGTTGCTAGGGCGACAGATGCTGACGACTGGTTGTCTTTCCTCTGGTCTCCAAGTAAAAATTAAAAACAGCTACAGAGATCTTTAAAGTGTCTGCTTACCCCATTGCGTCCATAAGATGTCGCTTATGTCAACAAGCAAAAACTTTCTTACATTTAACAAAAGCTTGCCGTTGTTTGTTATCTTATGAAATTAATATCAAGTTCTGATCAAAGCAGTCTACCTCCATACATCAGATCGGAACATATAGCTAATAATAACGATCATAGCTAATTAAATATATTCTTCAAACTATTTTACCTGTAATGGCCTGGTAGTTAGGGCGCTCGACTCGCAACCTGTGGGGCGTGGGTTGGAATTCCCGTCACACCGAACATGTTCGTACTTTCGGTCGTGAGAGCGTTATAATGTGACGTTGGTAAAAGAGTAGCCTAAGAGTTGGCGGTGGGTACCTTTCCTCTAGTCTATCACTTCTAACTTAGGGACGGCTAACGCAAATATCCTTCGTGTAGCTTTGTACAAAATTCATAACAAACCACACTTATGTGTAATGATTAGAATGCATACTGTTAACTATGTATGAATATAATCATAAACCTACGTGTAGGCACAAAACAAAGGCGTTGAGGATATTGAAGCAAGCATCTCCCATCAGCTGTCTTAGAACTCAGAGCTTAAGGTCACAAGATTTAAGGAATCGTCTTTCCACGAAGCCGGGAACGATAGAATTAAAAGTATATAATGTACGTTATAGTTACTTGTGTAAGTAAATCGCAACAGTCAGACATTGGCTAGTTTGAAAAACATAGTTAAATTTGTTACCATTATCAACTCTTACTGACTTCGTCTGGCGAGTCTAAAAAATAACAATCTTCTACATTCTCTTGGATTTGTTTAAAGCCACGTGCCCAAGCAAATATTTGTAACTTTGTACACATGGCTCAGTGCACCGTTTAAATACACGCCCCCCAGTGGCACGGCGGTATGGCTGCGGACTTACAACGCTAGTATCCGGGTTTCGATACCCGTGGTGGGCAGAG
>NW_013666607.1:347647-351353 GCF_000517525.1 Limulus polyphemus | reverse complement strand
GTGGTGGGCAGAGCACATATAGCCCATTGTGTAGCTTCGTGCGTAATGACAAACAAATAAAAAGAAATTAAATACCCGTGGAGAACACGCCTGTAATATAAGAGTCACGTGATTTGTCCGTTTTCGCAGTTTCTAAGTTTATGGTATGTACACTTGTTTCGCTTTAGTGTCGAAACACTAATCTGTATGTAGACCTGATGATCTGGACATCAGTTTACAAGTTTGTTCTAGCTGTAACTTGTCGTATCCCAAGAACAATGTTCAACTCCTGTCTGATATACTCATAGGCTAGCTGGGTTTCAGTATTCTCGTTGTTTTATATTGTTACGACAGCGGAAGTCACGTGACGCTGGTAACACACCATGAGATTCTCGAAGGATCTTGCCTTTTCCTGGCAACTCTAGTATTTTCTAGGCGCCCTCTATTTTAGTATATAAGTCCGGCAAATAAAGCGGAGATATAATAATTGCAGATAGGCAGATAATCGAGTCAAGCCGTAAGTAAAGTGTGTAAATCGCTGTGAATTATAGCTAAGTTAAAGTGACTGTGGAAATTAAGTGTATTACAAAGTTTGTAACGAGAAAGAATAAACTAGTTTGAATTAAGAAAGGACTTGTATCACTGAAGTTTCATCAGAAATAATTTTTACGGGAAATTAACTAACGAACAGAGACGTAACAATATATTTACTCTTTATTTGATTGCCCAAGTCCACCCAGTTGCTAGAAAAGAAAACTATCATCTTTTCGATTAAAAAAATAAAATATATAGAAGGAAAGAGTTAAAGTTATTGTTAATTTATAAATTCTGAATAACATTTTTTTTTTCTGCAATGATTGCATATTGTGCTTTGTTGCAGTAAATCCAAAGAGTTTTACAACTTGGCTTAAAATAATTTATTCCATTTGTCCTAATAAGGTTTGAGTGCTTTGATTGCACATTTAACAGTGGCACGTTTCTTCAAATCTTCCAACCACGCACAAATCACCATTGTCTTGTGGTTCGGCCGATATTGGCGAGATGACAACTTGTCCTCAGTAGCAAGCCCAGTTCACCTGAAGTTATTTCTTCTTGGTGGGGCTGATGAATTCTAAATACGACGAACAAGTTCTATTTATTTTCTGTTAGTTGGAGCAGGATATGGGCACAATTCCTATCTTATTCTCCTTCACTGATCGTTAATAATAAGGCCACCAGACGGCCTTGTGTGCGTGGGCATCAAAGCGGATGTCTCTCCCAGGTTCTGAGATCCATATTGATGGATGATGCCCTATTGAATACAGGAATTGGCGTTGCTATGCATCATAAATCAAGCTGAATAATGTGTAAAACCGGACTCAAGTGGATTTTTTAAAATTCAAACAACGTGTAAAACGTGCACGATATACGGTATTAGGCTAAGCCGTCGCTTTTCTTCTTCTTCTTCTCTCTTTCTCTCTCTTTCGTTTTTTTTTTTTTTTTTGTATCTATCAAAATTTGCAGAATAGTACTCTACTGTCTTCACGTGCTACGTGTGGCAATCGTCCAAAAGAGCAACTTTAACAGTGAGCAAAATGTAGTTTTGGTGTTGAGGACTGCTTGCGCTGGCTATCTGTAGTTTAGTAGTGATAGACTAAAGGAAAGGCAACTAATCAGCATCACTCACCGCCAACTCTTCAACTATTCTTTTACCAATGAAAAGTGTGAGTGACCGTCACATTACAATGCCCCATACAACTGAAAGAGCAAGCATGTTGAGTGATTAGGTTCGAACTGTGACTTGCAGAGTGCCAGTCGAGCGCCTCACCACCAGGCCAGGCCAGGCCTCAAAGATGTAATAAATAACCAAATAATAAACAAACACAATGTTTGATACCAATTAATCTGTTTCTATATATATTTATCCGTCTATATCTGTCCACCTAACCGACCATGTCTCGTGTGTATCCGTCTGGCTGGCTAGCTGCATTGCTAACTATCAACCTATATATATTTACTTAGACATATCTGTTTCTCTAGTTATATACCATACAGTGTTAGCTCTTAAGGTTTGTTAAACTTTCCTATAGAATAAAAGGCCATCAAAACTGAATATGTATATGATGCTGAAGCTCAACAAAATACTTTGAAAATTTTCAGTTACTAATAACGTGCGGAAAGTATCTATGTAAATGTTTCTAGTCTTCAAATTAGAACAGCACTCATTTAAAAAAAAAGCTTACTTTGATTCCTTAAGATCGATTTAAATTGACCAATCAGAAACTCCGTATCAAAATTGAAATTAGATTAGCACTCCTTATCAAATAACGCTGACTATGATTGCTTGATAATGATTAAACTGACTAATCAGAAACTCTGTAGAAAAACTGAAATTAGTATAAAGCTTCTTATCAAGTAATGCTCATTATGAATGCTTCAGAATGATCAAACTATCCAATCTAAAACTTCGTATAAAAAGTTTTTGATTTACATTTGTTGGCAAATTCAATCTTTTTAAAGGTGCGTGCATAAATTAGTAATGAAGCAAATATTGGACTGGGGTAGTTGTGTCATAATTTGTTTGATTCAGAAATTAAGTTATTGATTAAGTGACTTATTTAAATAAGGTTGTATTGAGTTTACATACAGTTATTTTTAGAAAGCATAAACACGTGTTTGTAGGCTACTTGTAATGGCTATAACCTCGCACATTCCCAGATGGTTTGTCCGAGAACTGAGTACATGTGATATCACATGTATAAAAAAGGCACATGAATAACACACTATATTTCCGATTGTCTTCAGAAGCACCTTTCAACCACCAAATTGACCTAATTTAAATCAGGTTTCCATGTATCATATTCTAACGGGGACGTGACGAATAATACCAAGGTGTAAGGACGTGGAATATCAATACATGTAGCGTTAGTTCTGTGTTTGTAAGGCTACCATATATGCATAAATAGGGTTAGGCTAACAAACGTGGAATATCAATACATGTAGCATTAGTTCTGTGTTTGTAAGGCTACCATACATGCATAAATAGGGTTAGGCTAACAAACGTGGAATATCAATACATGTAGCGTTAGTTCTGTGTTTGTAAGGCTACCATATATGCATAAATAGGGTTAGGCTAACAAAAGGCAAGTAGGATAAAAAAAAAGATTTATTATTAATAACATTAAAAACTGAAAATCCTAGCTCTTTCCAGAAGTTGACCTGCCCCTCAGCAGGGGAAAAGGCCTAGGGAAAGCGCTAGAATTGTATCGTTGTTATTGTTTGTTTGTTTGGATTTATATAGTAGATGCTCTCCACTGCATTGGCGAAAACTTTACAGAAGAAAAAAGGATCGAATCTTGATTTCAAATTACTAAACATTACATGCAATAGTTTAAGGAAATATGGTAAAACTTCAGTCACCTCTCACATAAAAATTATGTTCGTGAAAAGTGAAGAAATCTGGGGCAATTATCCCAAAATGATGCAGCATCTTTGTGTTGGATAAGGCTGTGAATGGAAAACATATTTGTAACAATTTTATTTGTTTGAGATTATGGACTATCTTACCTGCAGGAAACTGTGAAATGGTTTTTACCCATATCAGACTGTGAAATAAGGTTTAGTCTAGTCTTAGTTAGACAAAAATCCTTAACCTGTATAAAATAAACTCCAGTCTTAACCTACCAGAAATCCTTAACCTGTATAAAATAAACTCCAGTCTTAACCTATCAAAAATCCTTAACCTGTA
>NW_013666607.1:342512-346647 GCF_000517525.1 Limulus polyphemus | reverse complement strand
CTAAACAAACGCTATAACAACGAACGTCAATAATACTTCTAACTGCAGTTCAATTACTCACTATCTACACACACATTACATTACATTCGCGTCACGTTGTCCCCTCTTATATATACCAAACTACCCTATATCTAGCAAATACTAGAGCATTCGCCAAGATACGGGATGGTTCTAGAAACGTGGCGTCACTGTAGTCATGTGATCTCGATGACGCAACACTATCAATAGTTGCGACATACTACTAGTTTCAGTAGTCGTTGGTTTTGGTTTCCATTTTACTTATAAGGTGTTTCTAACAAAAATGTCTCTTCCCTCATTGTTAGCGGTAATCTAACGGGCTTAAAACGCTAAAATCAGGGGTTCGATACCTCGTGGTGGACATAGCTCAGATATCCTATTGTGAAGCTTTGCGCTAAAAAAAACTAAGAGAAATGCGAAAGTAATATGTTTGTTTGTTTGTAGTTATGCACAAAGCTACACAATGGGCTATCTGTGCTCTGCCCGCCACGGGTATCGAAACCCGGTTTCTAGCGTGGTAAGTCCGCAGACATGCCGCTGTGCCACGGGGTGGGTGGGGGGCACGAAAGTAATATGTCCGTAGAAATCGTGATTTCACGCTTGGAGCAAAATATACCATTTTCACGGTAATAAAAAAATTAATCACTAAATAACTGAACATTTTATTCAGATACAAGCTAACGAATGTCTGAGAAACGTTGTCTTATCCAAAAAATTTAAATAAAGAATACTGAAATTTTAATTTTTCTCTGCAAAACGTTCTAAGTTCATAAAACGGTATTTCATGTTTTCGATGGACGATTCAATTAGGTTACGACCGCTTATGCTTTATACAACTTAACAATAATAAAAATAATAATAGTTTAGACGAGAATACATGAGGTGGATAATGATGACATATTAAGGAGTAGAAACTGGTGCGAATGAGGGTTTAAGAAAACTTTGACCTACTTAAACTTGTGTACTGGCCTCACTGTTAAGCCTAACTCATGAAATGTTAAGCAACGTTTATCTTTACAAAAACGAACACAAGGCATTAACCTACAGTGCAGCGTTCAGTAACTTGAACAGAGCCATTAGTTAGCTCGATAGTAGTAGGATTAAGCAACTTATTATGTAAAACGTTTAGTTTTAATTAGTAACTAATTCTTATCTGTTCGGAAATAAAAATGATCGCATATTAAATCATCACAGAAAAAAGTTGAACAGCCACTGCTACACATGAATATAAATTAATTCTAATCAGACAGCTAACTAAGCCTACACGATGTAATCATGCAGTCACTGTCAGTTTGTTGCTACCACGAGAGAACAATGCAAATTGTATGCGGTATCCTATCTGTATCTACTTAAAAACTTAAAGATAATTTCAGCATGTTTGATAAATAGTTTTCAACATGAGTGAAGTTGGGTAATTAATACAAACGTCGAGAAACGCTACTTCCTTACATTTATAAATCACAAATTCAGCCTTTATTACCTCTAAGTGTTGTTATCCTTTATGCTTTGGCGTGACCTAGTAATTAAGGTGTGTAACACAACATAACACATTATAAAGCCAGGAAGTTGTAAGTAAGTAAGTAAGTAAGTCTACGTGTTCTATAGGGAATTTGACTGTCATTCTTATAAATCGCTCACGGCCTCAATGTGCTGAGCGAAGTTTTTACGGCAGCCGGACGCGAACAGGGAATTCACGGACTCATAAATCAGTTACTTACGTTCTTACAACTTCCTGGCTTTATAATGTGTTATACTGTGTACTTACTTACGTTCTTACAACTTCCTGGCCTTATAATTTGTTATATTGTGTTACTTACTTACGTTCTTATAACTTCCTGGCCTTATAATGTGTTATATTGCGTAGGCTATTACTTGTCTTACGCATGTCCTGAATGTTGAGTGAATTGAACAAATTCTGTCCACGAATAAAACAAATGTAATGTACAATAGCTGTTACAGGATCCGGAACATTTGTTAGGAGACAGTGTTATAATGGGCCTCGGTTCTTGATGGATAAGACTCTGATTGGCGCAATAATACAGAAAGACCTTTTGTAAATAGTACTAATACTAACTATTCGTCAAAATCTTTTAACATTTTTAAAACAGGATAAATTATCATGAAGTGATCACAACAGAAGTCCTCAAGACCAAACTTTTGTATTTTATATATATGGTCAAAGCTACTAGGAGTATCAGATACAGTCTCTAATTTTAATTACTGACCATAGTGAAGGTAGCCAGACATCGGCACTCTACAATCCTCCCCTCCCCATGCTAAGGGATTGATTTTCACTCTTATAACCCACATCTTAGAATGCGGGTAATATTTTTGGGTGTTGTACAGACTCTAACCCAGTTTGAACATCATCTGGCAGCTTACGACTACTTGTTCAATACAATTCGCCCAATCAACAAAATCGTAGGCTCGAGTATCGTCTGCTTTCAATTTTCATTTTAGAAAAATTTCTAACTTCGTTGAACTACTGTTTAAATAATACGAATTTTTTGTGTTGTTTTTCTTGTAACTATGATATTTTGTGAGGACTTCGAGTTTTATTGATTAATTTGTAATGTTAAAACAATCATGGAGTGGGAAAATATATATATGTATTAATACATCAAATTAATCAATGGTAAATCAGTAGCCCAAGAGTTGACGGTAGGTAATGTTGACTAACTGCCTTCCATCTAGTCTATCACTGCGAAATTAGGAACGGCTAGTGCAGATGGCCCTTGTGTAGCTTTGTGCTAAACTCCAAACAAAACAAACTATTCAAATATGAAACTCACGACATTAGTTTATTTAGGAAATAGCAGTAAAAAGAAGCGTCTGTTATCTACAGTTTGATTCATTTTAACAATGAAGTTGTGTCCAGTTTCAGGATATAGTAAAAGTTGGACAAATGGATGTATGCACGAATTCGATCCGGAAAGGCAGAAGACGGATAAATGGATAAGTAGATATTACCGTGGATTTGAATTGTATGGTGTATTTAGATTTCAGTACGATTTTTACTGGGGATATTCGCTCACGCGTCAAAACTTGACCTGCATTGCCGGAATAATACGTTTAGGCCATTCAACTAGGTTCGAATTCGAGAACGGATTCATCCGCCCTCTCACACAAAATATATCCGTCTCATACCAAGAACTGGATACGTTATTTTTTATAAAGAAAAATGTTTTTTTATTGTTATGTTTTTTTTCCGCTGTGGGGAATCGAGCCCTGGATTTCAATGATGTAAGTCCGTAAACTTACTGCTGAAGGACGTAGGAAGAAGAAATCAACAGATAAATCACTATGGGGTGAACTTCTGTGATGCAATCTTCCTGTGGAATTATGGGTAGTTACATGAGTCCCGATAGTAACAACAATGTTTAATAACTCGTGAAATTGCCATGTACTGTAAACTATAATTATCTGTAGATCCTCTACGCCTCGTTTTGTCTATTTGACGTGTTAAAACTTGAAATAGATGACTGTGTTTGTGCCAGAATATATATGATGTACTTGTCCTTGAGTGCTGTACTCCTCGGCCTCAAGAAACTTTGTTATTCTGTTTCTTAGTAACTGGGGCTTGATTTTTTAGGCTATGTTAGTGAGGTTGTTTTGACTTAAATTAGATGCATGTAATAGTACTGTTGCTACAGCATAGTTACCTAGTTACGTGTTAGGGACCTTTCATAAAATTTACAACCCTTCTCAGAATACCTTGTCTCATTTTGCTGATCCACACCACCTCCTTCGATATGTACTCGCTTTCTCACACTATGCTATGAAGAAGCACTACACAGGACAGCTGGGCGTTTGGAACTGTTTGGTAAGTTCCTAATTATCACAATTTCAGAAATGATAATTAGTTGTCATGCCCAATTTCCGTCGTAATTGATACAATGTAACTTTTTATATTTACCATTTATATAGTTATATATATATAAATAGTTTTGTTTATAATTCGTTCCTTCTTATAGATATACACCTATCTTTCTTTTTCTATCTATCTATCTTTCTTTCTACTTACCAGGCCCGCCAACAGGGGGGAGGGCA
This sequence comes from Limulus polyphemus, assembly GCF_000517525.1. Taxonomy (NCBI): domain Eukaryota; kingdom Metazoa; phylum Arthropoda; class Merostomata; order Xiphosura; family Limulidae; genus Limulus; species Limulus polyphemus. The sequence continues at coordinate 342,579 of NW_013666607.1, read as the reverse complement.
AAGGGGCAACTGCCCAGAACCCGTGCGAATGAAACCTGGTTATGCCTTAAAGTCCGCAAAGCATCTT
>NW_013666607.1:338886-341544 GCF_000517525.1 Limulus polyphemus | reverse complement strand
CTTCTTTTTAATTAAATTCTTGAAAATGTTAGAGAGAAAAAAAAAAGAGATAGAGAAAGGGGGCTCGGCGAGGACGTTTGCCCCGGAGCCCGTACTGACTCTCGACGTTCCTGCTACTTACCTATTTATCTTGTTATTTGTCTGTCTACATCTTTAACTATTAATCTGTTCCTGTGTGAATCGACTAAACTCAGTTTTTGACCTTATTTGTCACTCTTTCTACCTATGCAGCTGTACTAAAGATGAGAATAAAGTTAAACGAATTAGTTAAGTACGGTTAGCTAATGTGTAGGTTGTTCGTTTTTTATTTTGTTTCACAGCTGTCGTTTGTTTTAGTATTATTCGTTAGCAGCCTCTTTGGTATACCTTTTCATTTTCTTTTCGTGTAAAAAGTATGTGTAAGAATCTCTCGAGGAAAAGCAAAGACCTCATTATACTCTAGTTCGACTTTGTTGATAAAGTTAGGCCTCGTTTGTGTTTAATGGCGAGGTTTAATCCTCTCAAACAATCCAGTTTTGATAGATTAATAAAATGTTTTAATGTAAGTAGTTTCCCTCATTACCAGAATTATAATTTTCGGCGGGAATTAACGTGAATTTTAGCATATTATTCTACACTTGACACAGAATTAGAAAGGCTTCGTTGGTTACCTCCACAACACTTACCCTAAATAAAGACAAAACTCATTGGGTTCTTTTGGATCATTTAACAAAAATAATGCCAAGTAACCATAACAAGTTACCTTATTTCTTCAATAAACATTATTGCAGCCAAGTTCACTTGTAGGCCTAACTTCAACATAAATTCTGAAACTAATGTAGGCCTAACTTAAAATGCAACGTTTCAATATAAACTGCGAAACTATGCCCAACTTATAACACTTCATCTCAAAGCTAATCGATCAACAAACAACAGTAACTCACCAAGTAACTGAAAATCATAGTAGTATTGATAACTCTTCCTGAATAATTTTTCTGATACTGAACTAACTGAACAGATTTAGTCGCTAAATACTTCATTGGTTTTTTATTAACTTCCCATTCATTACTCAATACTCATCATTAATTGGTTAAACATATTTGTAAACAATGTACTCTTGTTTCTAGATATCACCCAAAATCACTAGCTTCTTGACGTCAAAATGATGAGTCCCCTCTAGCAGACTAATGCTTTGTTAACACTGTGTTGGGTGTTTGAGAAGTCTTTTTTGCTCATCATAATGAACATGTTTGTTGGTTTTAATTTAGCGCAAAGTTACACCAGGGCTATCTGCGCTAGCAGTCCCTAATCTAGCAGTGTCAGACTAGAGGGAAGGCAGCTAGTCATCACCACCCACCGCCAACTCTTTTACCAACGACTAGTGGGATTGACCGTCACATTATAATGCCCCCACGGCTGAAAGGGCGAGCATGTTTGGTGGAACGGGGATTCGAACCCGCGACCCTCACATTGCGAATCGAGCGCTCTAACCACATGGCCATGCCAGGCCAAATGAACATGTATCTGTAAAGATGCTTGAAGAATATGTAACGATAATGTACTAATTTGTTCTTGTGGATTAATAACCAGAAAAGCTGTTTTATGTAGTTTTTTTTTTTATCGTTAATCATTTCTCCAGTCACCAGTATTGGAAATTTCTACAACAACAACAACAAAAAAAAACACATACAAATAAAAACACAATACTCAGTCTATTATTCGATTCACCACTTGTCACTAAGTTAGATCGGTTTCATCAGTAACATTGGGTTTCATGTTTCATTCTCGTCAAAATTTTAAATTCTAGTGAGTTTGTTTGTTTGCTGCAAAGCCACTTTGGGCTATTTGCTGTGTCCACTGTGGGAAATTGAACCTCACATTCGTGAGACCGTAAAGTTACCACCCTCCCAGTGGGGGGACTATAATTTTAGTGATGAGAGAAAAATATTACATTTATCTTAAATGACTTGTCTAATTAAGTGTGGTGAGTGAAAGACAAATACCTTACAATAAAAATATTTTAGACGGTCCCGTAACAGGTTCAATGATTTCATTTTCCGATTTATTTGTAGACTATTATAGCTGGATGAACATTAATTTCTAAAATCTTTCAACAGTATTGTATTGTTATGAACTATGTTTCAATATGTTAATTTAAATTTTTTTCATTGTTTGCTGGAATGAGTTCTACTATGACGTAGTGACAATTTTTAACACTTAAAAATTTCGCGACAGTCTGTATTTGACATGAGGGGATGAGCATGTGACATCAAGTTTTTTTGAGAATTTGGGAAGATATTGTACAAAAGTTAGTTAGCTAATTAGTAAGTCAGTTTAATGCTGTACATTTTAAATGGTGAGCTTATAGCACTTGTCTTAAAGTAAATAAAGTGCTTTCTTTTTCGTAAAGTGGGCTTTGCATATTTTTATCATATTGTTACGACAGCGGAAGTCACGTGACGCTGGTAACACGTCATGAGTTTCTAGAAGGATCATGACTGTTCTTGGCAACTCTAGTGTTTGCCAGACGCCCTCTATTTTTGTATATAAGCCCGGCAAATAAAGCGGAGGTAGAGTGACGGCATATATAATTTGCAAATAGCAGATAGAGAGATATAGGGACAGGTAATTGAGTCAAGTGAGCGGTAGTGACCGTAAGTAAAGTGCGTGAATCGTTGT
>NW_013666607.1:325991-338876 GCF_000517525.1 Limulus polyphemus | reverse complement strand
TGTATTGCAAAAGTTGTATTGAGAAAGAATAAACTAGTTTTATTTAAGAAAGGACTTGTATCACTGAAGTTCCTCGGGAAGAATTTATACCGGAAATTAACAAACGACCAGAGACGTAACAATATATGGAAAAAAAATGCACTCAACAATAGAAATCGTTACAACACTGGTGTCGAGAGTGGAAGTATTTTGAGAAAATGTAATAGAAACTAGACTGAACTTCAAATTCAAGATTATGACTCATGCTTGAGAAGGAAAACCAAAAATAAAACTATAGAAAATTAAAGGAAAATCAAGCAGTAAGAGACAAGAATTTAAAAGAGGAGTTAAAAGAAAATATTTAAGATTTAAGGAAGAATTAATATTGAAGAAGCTATTGGAGATATGCAGACGGATTATAACAACAAAACTGAAGTAGTACAAAACGATTTCTATGAAGTGCACAGACACTGTAATGATAAAACTGAAGAAGAAAAAAAATCATATATGAAATAAAAAGAGAAGTACTGATGGATTATAAAAATAAGACTGGTGAAGTACAGAAGGATTATAACACTAAGATCAAAGAACTCACTGGAAGGATTTCAACTCCGGGTTAAAACATCTAGATCAAACCAACCACACCTTTCTGCATTAGCCCAATAATTCCAGCCTGAATATTATTAAATATGGACTAGGAGAACCTACCTGGTCCGCATCTGTCACTAATACTGCTGTGCTAAATGTAACTGCAAAACCTTCCTGGACTATTCCATTTATACCACGACGTCACCATGTTCCAGAATTTAATTGGCCAATTCAACAACACCGCCCAATTGAGAAACAAACAATCTACGAGGAAAGTTACCATGGGAGGCACATCAGGTCAATTTGAAAACATTTCTGGACTAGTAAAAACAAATTTTTAATCTCAATTAAAAGGACCAGCTTTAACAACATTAAAGCTGAGAGCTGTAACAACTGCCAGGTGTTGGTGATTACCATATTTAAAAAAAATGGAGTATCATAAAAGAAGGAAATTTTCAAAGCAAAGTTTAGGAGCAAAATAAAAAGAACGAACGAGACCTTATAAGAAGATCTTGAAAGCCTTGACCAATTACCTAACCCTCATGTTCAACGTGAAATGATGGATTCAATGACATTTGACCCATTAATAAATGCCATAGTGGATGAGGACGTGCGAATTTAAAGCAAAATACATCATTGAAGAAAATTTTCCAGTTGGCGATGGAACTTCAGTGAAAACCAGAAGTCGACCTGCTGAAGAACTCAAGGTTCCTGTCGAGACTACTTCTACTAAGGGTAGAGCCACTAGAAGATTACCTCAATCATCTACCTGAAGAGAATTTGACAATATGGCAAGGGATAGTAAAGGACAAGAAAGAGGTTATCCCATCGTTGTATCATAAGCCTTGAAAAAAATCCATTAAAAACTTGGTGACTGGACAATTTAGAGCAAATAAATAAAATAATGAAGATGTTGTTTTACTAATAAGAATTTTGACTGTAATTTACTTAAAATCTTTAATTAATTATTTAGTGATTGTAATGTCTATTTATGAATGTTAATTTCTGTATTTAGTGACTTTATTAATAACTATACAAGTTTAAGTTTAATATATTATTGTTTTATTTGGGTATTAGGATTGTTCAAAGTACTTCATAATCCAGGGAGAGGACAGCACCCGGAACTATATTTTAAATCTAAATGTTTCATATTGCTTGCTAAAGGGGATTTTGCAATGACGTTGTGATAATGTATGGCTTAGCGCTTGGATTTGACGTGACGTGAGAGCACATGACATCCCGAATTTTTCGGGACTTGGGGAAAAAATATAATCTAAAAATATCAGTGAGCTAGTTAGTCTGTTGATTGGCCAGTGAATTAGTCACGTAGATACTAAGTTACGAATCTGTTAGCAAGCCAAATATAGATACATTTATATACCATATATACTAAAAGAAATTTAACTATTTAGTTTTATTCGAGTTTCAGGCTTATCGTTCGTTGAGCTAGTATAATATGTGATTTGAGGAATAAAACTCTTTCTTTTTCGTCAAGTCGACTGGACTTTGTATTATTTTTACCAAATAATCAAAAATAATTTCTCCAACGAAAGAATCCAACAGAACAATATCTAAAAGAATTTAAAGTGTGAAATACATTTCTCCAATAAGTAGCTAGAACAGTTATTCTAAACAAAAAGAAAAATACCTACTGAGCAAGCCCTAGCTTACCTGTTGGATCATAACATATGCTAAGTGAGTTCTGTTCATACACATATACAACCATTACTTTGTGGAAGACAGTAAGTAAAGATTTACTGTTACAACGCCAGCGGTTGTTTACACTGAATTCAGTAGGTCGACTGGTTTTAAAGGCATTTATTGACTTCATGTTTATCAGAGATATAGGTTAAATGGCCAACCTTTCAAATAGGATGATTCCAAATCACTACACATTGGTCAAGGTTGTTTATTGCTATTGTATTTTTGACTAATATAATTATTTGCTCTTGTCTGTATCAATTCGAATAGTATCGAGAAGTCGCCGACCTAGAAATAGCTAAGCCTAACAGTTCTCCAACAGATAAAATAGTTTTATTTGTAAAGAAAAAGAAGAAGCCAATTTTTGTTTTTACAATAATCGAGAAAATGGTGGTAAACAATCAAATTACAACCTTCTTGTAATTTCTAAGTGAACAAGTGTTTTTACAGTTATTTTCACATGTTTAGGAAATTAAATGTTTCTCTACAAAGCAAAATTAGGGCTATTGAAGGATACGTAAAAAAAGATATATCAGTACAAGTTGAAGCCGGCATAATATTTTTTTTGTTTTTTATGTCATTTATTTTCTCAGTTTTTTCCTTCTTTTTTTTTTTGCACCTTTAATTTGATAGTTTTAAAATCGATTTTTCAAACTTAAGGTCAGATTTTTTCAAAGCGCTTTAGCTCAGGTAAAGTGATAGTATTCGAACATCAAAGGTCACCAACCTTTGTAACACCCACAGTATTCCCATGATGTTGCAACTTAACACACAAAACTGTGTCAATAACCGAAACGCCGTTCGTTGATCTTGTAAACATTAACTATGTTATTCGTACTCCGGAAATGATAATTTAGCAAATTTCAAGCTTTTTTCTTGGCCGAACTTTTCGGGCTTCTTTATGCATCAGTTGCTCTGACTTGATGGAAATTAGGTCAAAGTTCAAGGTTACATAGTTTATCCTACATCTGCTTCCACGACACGAGTTGTGATAACAGTGCAGTCAGTTTATTGCATTAATGCGTTCTGAAAAGATGGGTCAGGTCAAAAACTTGACAATATTTAAGGATGAAAAATAGGTTAATAGCAGTCGTTAAATATGTTGGCCTAACGTTTTTCGCAAAACTCGCAAAATAGCTCAAGTTGTATATGACGATTCTGACCCGGCGTTAAATCACGTTTTCACCTTTAATTCATTTTATTTCAATATTTTAATGTTCATATTTACCAATACTTCATGTAAACATCAGTATTCTTAGGTACTTACCGTATTTTTCGGTGTATAAGATGCACTTTTTTACCCCAAAACTTGATGTCAAAATCTGCTTGCGTCCTATACACCGAAGGTATGAATAACATATATGTATATATACGATATACACAAGCCATGTGTAAATATATTTAAATAGGCATGCATAGTTTAGTTCAGTTGAATGTGTTATTTATAACAATAGTAGTTTTTTATTTTAAAAACATAACTACTTATAATGGTCCCTAAATAATAAAAAATAAATTACAGTGAAAGCAATAAAGTTTTGTAGGTTTTTAACATAACTAAATAACAGTAAACCTTTTTTTGATTTACGGTATTTTCTTATTTTGATGTTTTGAGCTCTTTTGTGTTTAGAACAATATATACTATTTTTTAAAGTATCAAATTAAATTTTTGTTCAATAAAAATCTTTCAAATGCGACTGTAGCTTTTTTTCCCTAAAAACTTTGTCTTTAAAATAAGGGTGCGTCTTATATTCCGAAAAATACGGTACTAATCTAGTGAACAACTATATATATAAATTCAGAACTTTATATATTAATTCTAGTTGTAAGGGGGTTTTCAACAAGTGAATGTAACTAAATTTAACGTAAATAATTGATCTTGCCACTCTTCATATGTTATAAATTAGTTTATTCAACTAAAAATCAGCATCTTTAATAAACCAACCATAAAGATGTTTTATATTTTCCAGAATTATATGTAATGTCTATGAAATGGAGTTCGTGCGTTTATCTCACTTTATTCTACCTCTTTCTACCCCTGGTGTCCAGTCAACAAACTAATGAAGCACGCTGTAAGTTCTTTGTGTTATTAGACTAGTAACTAAATAGTGATTTGATAGTTCATGAACTGGTAATTAGTGATTTAATAGTTACCAAGATGGTAATTAATAATTTAGTAGTTACCAAACCGATAACTAGTGATTTAAGTTACCAAACTGGTTATTAGTGATTTAACAGTTACCAAACTGGTTATTAGTGATTTAATAGTTACCAAACTGGTTATTAGTGATTTAATAGTTACCAAGATGGTAATTAATAACTTAGTAGTTACCAAACCGATAACTAGTGATTTAAGTTACCAAACTGGTTATTAGTGATTTAATAGTTACCAAGAAGGTAATTAGTGATTTAACAGTTACCAAACTGGTAATTAGTGATTTAATAGTTACCAAGAAGGTAATTAGTAACTTAGTTATAAAACCGATAACTAGTGATTTAAGTTACCAAACTGGTTATTAGTGATTTAATAGTTACCAAACTGGTTATTAGTGATTTAATAGTTACCAAACTGGTTATTAGTGATTTAATAGTTACCAAGAAGGTAATTAGTGATTTAATAGTTACCAAGATGGTAATTAGTAACTTAGTAGTTACCAAACCGATAACTAGTGATTTAAGTTACCAAACTGGTTATTAGTGATTTAATAGTTACCAAGATGGTAATTAATAACTTAGTAGTTACCAAACCGATAACTAGTGATTTAATAGTTACCAAACTGGTTATTAGTGATTTAACAGTTACCAAACTGGTAATTAGTGATTTAATAGTTACCAAGAAGGTAATTAGTAACTTAGTTATCAAACCGATAACTAGTGATTTAAGTTACCAAACTGGTTATTAGTGATTTAATAGTTACCAAACTGGTTATTAGTGATTTAATAGTTACCAAGAAGGTAATTAGTGATTTAATAGTTACCAAGATGGTAATTAGTAACTTAGTTATCAAACCGATAACTAGTGATTTAAGTTACCAAACTGGTAATTAGTGATTTAACAGTTACCAAGATGGTAATTAGTGATTTAATAGTTACCACGATGGTAATCAGTGATTTAATAGTTACCACGATGGTAATCAGTGGTTTAACAGTTACCAAACTGGTAACTAGTGATTTAACAGTTACCAAACTGGTAACTAGTGATTTAACAGTTACCAAACTGGTAATTAGTGATTTAACAGTTAACAAGAAGGTAATTAGTGATTTAATAGTTACCAAGATGGTAATTAGTCATTTAACAGTTACCAAACTGGTAATTAGTGATTTAACAGTTACCAAACTGGTAATTAGTGATTTAACAGTTACCAAGATGGTAATCAGTGGTTTAACAGTTACCAAACCGGTATCTAGTGGCTTAATAGGTACCAAACCGGTATCTAGTGGTTTAATAGCTACTAGAAAGGTTGTATAAAATATATATATATAAAGGTTCACTGTTATGAAGCACCCCTGTGGCTCAGCAGTAAGTCTGAAGGCTTATAACGCTAAAAATTGGGTTTCGATACCCGTGGTGGGCAAAGCACAGATAGCCCATTGTGTAACTTTGTGCTTAACAACAAAACAAACGAACAGTTGTGAGTAACGTACAATTGAAAACACCGTACATATACGCGTCACCGCAATATGAAGCCTAGCCTTGTCCAGGGTTTCTGATGAGGGGTGAAATTCCCCGAAACTGGAATAACACAGTAACAAGTGTTGAATCGAATGATGGATTGGAAATCATATTTATTTATGGTATTTTACACAGGTTGTCTGCTGAATAATTCAGAAAAGTAATTTAATATCATTAATGCTACATAAAGTGGTTACGTGAGAATTGGTTTAGTTGATAGGTTTTGAACGTTATTTTCATAAAACTTCTGGTATAATTCTGTTGCCAGAGGAACGAGCCACAAATTGTTCGACTATAAACCAATTAAGCTACTCTTTTGTGGCCATTGTAATCACATTGGACAATGTTTCCGTGACAACCAATCACATAAGCTATTCTTTTGTGGCCACTAATCACATTGGCCAATGTTTTCGTGACAACCAATCACATAAGCTATTCTTTTGTGGCCACTAATCATATTGGCCAATGTTTTTGTGACCACCAATCACTTATATTTATTACGCCACTACTCAGAGTTTTCTATAAATCTTTGTAAAAAACTGTCACAAATACACTATTTATACTTTAAACACATAATATAAATAGAAATCAACATACTATAAGCAACAGCTTCGTTACTGCACCTTGTAAACGTAGTTGTTTGAAGAAATAGTGCTTAACTACATTTGATTCGTGCTCTGAATGTTATAGATAAATGTTCAAATTTGAGAAAATAATGGCATCGTGATGTCACGGGTGCATGAGTGTGGCCCAGATTATCCACAGTTACGCAGGATTTTTGGTACAAATTCTTAATTCTCGGGGCTTACCAGCTAGATATGACACCCTGGAACCCCATCTAACGCCCACGATTCATACAGATCACGAAACAAAAGAAATCGGTTAACACGCAGTCATAGATCACTTTATATGTAATTTAGGATTGTTTCGTGAAGTAAACAGAGAATGGAAATTTATCAAATCTGACCGAATTTCATCTCATTGTTTTCGTATAGAGAGCGCTGTGCATGACTTACGTGGGCGATAGGTGTCGCTTTTTGATAAATTGTGGCTCATAAGTACTGCATTCATCAGCATGATAGTACATTTAGATAATTATGGTTGTTTTATTTCTACAATTTCATAACATATTTACCCACATATGAGCCTAGTTCTCTGTCAACCTCGGGTGTTAAAAAAAGTATAATTTTTGTCTGCGAGAGATTTTACTATAAAAGTTTTTTATAATTCTTCCACACGAAAATGTGGACTATATTTAACTCTTCATTGTTATAATTACTTTTTCCAACACCGTTAGAATTAAGCTTTCGAAGATAAAAATAGAATCAAACAAGAGTTACCAAGTTTGAGTTTTAAGTGTACCTCTGGCAAGAGTTACAAAGTTTTAGTTTCGATGACGAGGAACCCACTTTGAGACTAATAATGCTTGGAGACGGCTTGAATGGCTAATGACAAAACCTTGTCGAAACGTTGTACATTTGCTGTTATGTTAAAACTTATATTAAATTTTTCTTCATTACCCATTCAAGCCGTCTCCAGCCATTATTCCCAGTTTTATTTTTAAGTGTACCTTGATAAGTGTTGTCCAGTTTTATTTTTAAGTGTACCTTGACGTAATCATAACTTATCCCACTGACATTCTTTTTCGGATTCGAATCCATTCAAAAATATTCCCTGAACTTTAAGTTTTGGGGTTGTTATAAGAGTGACAGTCAATCCCTTTGTGTGGATTGTGGGTGGTAGGATGTTGTTGATTGGCTGTTATTCCTCTGGTTAGTTATTCACAATTAGGAACGGCAGCAGGTAGCCTTATGAGCTTTCCCCTAAATACAAACATACGAATTCAAATACCTACATTGTTTAAGATGACTTACACGTTAACTTTAATAATTTGATAAAGATTAAGTGATGTGTGACCGATAGGGCTGCTTTCTCCTAATGCAGTGATTGGCTATTGGGAGTCACATGACCGGTAGAAACAGTAGGTGTACTTCATACACGTATTTCAATGAATTTAATATTGTCGTGCGGTGATCTTAAAGTTGATATATACAGATCGAACTAGTAAAATATGCACTAGATGGCAGCACGTACCCACACGACATTGTCTGCTTGTCTGCTTTTAGCAAAGCCACAGTGCTGTTTCCACCTCGGAGAATTGAGTCCCAGATTTTAGTGTTGTAAGTCCGTAAACTTACCACTATCCCACCAGGGGACTCCACACTACATAACATATTTTTTGTTATAATACCCTAAACATCAAAGGAAACTTCTCTTCTACTACATGTTATTTAACAGGGCGATCGTCAACGCCTCCAAGCCGCCAATACCAATGGGCATATAGTATACATTTGTAAATCTATTGTTTAATTCATTGTATTGTTTTATTACAACAAAAGGTAATTACCGGTAATGCTAATTAACATTTTAAAGCTTGCCAGGTTCTTTCATAAGATATGTGATGATTATTTCATTTAAAAAAGTTCAAAAGCCCCTGACACTCCTCGCAGCCTCACAACAACCCTATAGCTATTACCTTAGGCAGCCAGGATATGGTTGTCCAGTTAACGTCCCCGGACAGTCATTCCGAGGATTGATCGTTTTGTCCCGTTGCTGAAAAAAAAATGCATTTCAAACTTTTGGGCCGTGGATGCTCTACAATAGTGATGGTTAAATCCCACTATTTGATCAAAAAGTATAAGGCCAGGAGTTGACGGTAAATCCTTTTAAATAGCTGCCTTCCATCTAGTCTTTTAGTTCAAAGTTAGGGGAGGTTATGTCAGATAGTCTTTGGGTAGCTTTAGGGAAAAGAAGTATGAAACAAACAGTCATTGCATATCTTGATATTACAGATTCTAGCCAATTGCATTACACAACCGGCAAGTGATAGCACATTCGATAATCAGCTCGAAAGATCGCGCAAGCATTCCGTGCTGGGAGAACTGTTATAAATAAAGCTGTGTACTGAACAATTTGACAAGTGATTCAGTCAGAAGGAAATAAACGCGAATAATCCAAAAAGAAAATTAAGCGAGTAACTCGAACCAAGAAATTACTTATAAAATTAATTAATAATAATCTAAATTGATATTGATTTACAAAATGAGAGAATAGCTATGAAAATATAGGTCTGGTGCAGCGAAAAGACAAAAAGTTAAATCAATCGAAGAACATCGAAGATACACAAATGTGCACTTAATAAATGTTTGTTTCCTAATACATCGATAACTTCTAACAATTGCAGACAGAATGGGGCACCAAATGTGCACTTATTAAATGTTCGTTTCTTAATACATTGATAACTTCTTACAATGAATTGACGAAAGGGTATTATACTAACGGAAGCTAACAATGGCAAACAGAATGGGGGACAGCATTATATTAAAAATAAACCAACTAGAACCTGAAAAGCAATCCAGTTTACATATGGAATTTCTTATGAAATGGGAAGAATTAGAACTCTGGTTAACCATGGAGTCTCCAGTAGATTGTAGAGTTCAACTTTTAATCAGAATTAAGCGAAAGCGTTTAACAGACATATCTAATAAGGTAAGTAAAATAGTTATGCATTTGAAAGAGAGGAGGTCAGGGAACTGATGATTGGTTAAGTTCAGGGGATAACAGCAAAGGATGCCCCCCGCAGGAAAAGTAATTGGACCCTCTACATATATTTTCATATAATTGTAGTTACGATTCTGGCTTACTTTTGCCTCTGGCTTCCACGCAATTTCGCGGGCTGTGGGGACGTTATTTTTGCCCCATTTCAATTATGCCAGAAACATGATTTTTTTTAGCTTAAGTGAATTTGATGGTAAAGTTTGATTGAGTAATGAACGAACAGGTTCGTAGATTCATAAACAACGAAGCAAATCCTTATTATTGGATCATGATGTCCGAAATGAGCTCATATAGATGTTGTTGTTTTTGATAAACCGTTAAAACAGTTAAAATCAAGCTTATTAAGAAATATTCTTTAATGGTGGACTGTGCCCCTGGTGTTAGCCATGAAGAACAGATTAAAGTTATAATATTCATTAGATTAACGTTATGATACTCACTAAATTAACGTTATGTTGCTCAATAGATTAACGTTATGATACTCACTAAATTAACGTTATGTTGCTCACTAGATTATCGATATGATATTCACTAGATTAGCTTTATAACACTTATTAGGTTATCATTATGATCCTAATTCGCTGCTTTTCTGGACAGCTTGCGGCAACAAGTCGCGTGAAAGATACTTAACCGAAATAACCACCACGGATCGGACGGACTTTATGATCCTCACCAGATTAACATAATAATACCCTCTACAGTCAAGTGGTTCCCAAACTTTTCTGGTGGCAAACCCTCTGAATTTGGTGGAGGAAGGGGAAGGTGGTTGATGGGCCACATAATGTCTATAATTTAAAAAAAGAAAATATTAGAATATTAACCCCATCTCGTGGCAGCAAATGGCGTCAGGAAACGACCTGCTTTGTCTTCAAGTTCTAGGTACTCTCCAGTTCTCTGAATCTAAAACTCTGATAGTGGGTTTCTTCTGAACTCTGAACTTAATGTTTAGATCCAAGATAGCTCTAACAAAGGGTCTACTTCACGATTTTACAACACGCAGAAACTAACGAGTAAACAATCCATATTATGCAGAATTTTAGACTTTTCCATTTAATTTTTACATATTTTTTCTGTATATATGACTGGATTATTAAGGTCTCGAGTGTCAGGTTTGCTTCAGAATATACAAAATTTTTCTTTTCGTAAATACGAAATCTTTCCGTGGTTCACCTAAAGGAAGCTGCTGGACCACCATTGGTCGGAGAACCACATTCACCTAAAGTGAGCTGCTGGACCACCATTGGTCGGAGAACCACATTCACCTAAAGGGAGCTGCTGGACCACCATTGGATCTAGACTAACTTTATGATAAACAGTTTATTAACGTTATCGAGCCCACTCATCCAACATTATAATACTCACTATATTTACACCCGTATTTATAAAGCTAGAGAGTTTGTTTGTTTGTAGTTAAGCACAAAACTAACGGTGCTCTGCCCACTACGGGTATAGAAACTCGGTTTCTAGCGTTGTAAGTCCACAGACATACTGCTGTGCCACTGGGTGGGTAGGGGGGGGGGGAGCTAGAGAGAAAATGGTTCTCCATAACTTATTCCAACTCTGCTATTAAATTGGGTTTCATTCTCGTGAGACACGACATAAAGTGAATAATTCTGTGAACTTACGAGTCAAAGTAAATAATAATATATGAATCACATTAATATATGATATATCCAGTGACGACGAGACCTTTCCCTCCTTTTCCCTTCTGTATTATTCTGCGAACAAGTGGTGTAAAATAATAAAAAAATATATATGAAGAACAATTATTTTTCTTTCGATTCGTCACTTGTCACTAATTTATATAAGTTTCGAGGAATTCCATCCCTCATCTTTAACCCTGGACGTATTAATTTTTTTAATCTGGAAATTAGTACGGTATATGTCAATTTCACAAGATAATTATTGACGTGTAACTTTCGAAACTGTTCATTGAACTAATTTTATTTCTCTTAGTGTCAACCACCACATATCAGTGTGACTGCATGGAGTATTGGCAGTGTGTAGGGGCAGGTGGAAATCCGTATTCTTACTGCAGCTTCAGCAACAAGGTCTGCTGTTTCATCGATCCCGATGCTGAAAATGTGGGGATCCTCCCTCGGCCCAATAAGGTTGTCACCTGTGGCGAGAAAGGCGTCGATAGTAATAGAGAAGGTTTAGCGGAGCCTGGGGAGTGGTCTTGGCACGTGAGTGATTCGACCTTTGTTAATACCCTTATGGCATATTATTCACGAAAAAAAGATTTGATCTTTTGTGTGTGTTTATTTATATATTTCTTTTCATATACAAGTATTAGATATCAAGACTCGTGGATACGCTGTATTATATTTTTCACTGTTTATCATTACACATATTACACTATTGTACTGGCACTGAAACAGGACTATCTTGTCTCAGAAGTAACGTACCTTTCTGTAAAGTAGTTTCAATTTCATTTTCTGTATCTAAACTTTAATTTGGATGAAGGTAATTACTTTGACATGATCTATATTATTTTCCTCTTTGATGCTCAATGTTAGGGTTAGGTTAGTTGGTTTACATCTTCGTAGATTAGAAACAGATGCACAAATTCAAGGATAGTTGTTATTGACAGAGAGTTGAAATGTAGTTAAATATAAAGTTGCTTCTGAAGTCCATCCTAGAATGTATCTGAAACCAAATCAGTGGAGTTTACATCATTCTGTTGTAATTTAACCTAAAAGAAGTATGACGTAAGTTTGTTGCTAGTGCAACTTCGACACATCGTCAAAGAAGTTTGATATTATGCTGCTAGGGGCTTAATAAAGAATATACAGAAAATCTACGCAATCCTGCTGTAAAAGTATCAAAACCTGTAGCAAATTTCTGGTATCGTGACGTAAAAATATCAACATGTTCCAGGTTTGTGGTATCCTGCTGTAAAAATAGCAATAACATAGTGTGAGTTTGTGATATCCTACTGTAAAAATATCAAGAAGACGTTGCTTGCGGTATCCTACTATAAAAATACAAAGATGTAGTAAGCTCGTGGTATTCTACTTTAAACATACCAAGAATATGTATTACGTATGTAGTATCCTGCTGTAAAAATATCAAAAAGATGTAGTATGTGGTATCCTGCTGTAAAAATACCAAGAAGATGTAGTAAGTTTGTGGTATCCTGCTGTAAAAATACCAAGAAGATATAGTAAGTTTGTGGTATCCTGCTGTAAAAATACCAAGAAGATGTAGTAGGTTTGTGCTATCCTACTGTAAAAATACCAAGAAGATGTAGTAAGTTTGTGCTATCCTACTGTAAAAATACCAAGAAGATGTAGTAGGTATGTGCTATCCTACTGTAAAAATACCAA
>NW_013666607.1:323943-324991 GCF_000517525.1 Limulus polyphemus | reverse complement strand
CCCGTGGTATCATACTTGTATATTTCAGATATGTTATGATATCCTGCTTTTGTATCTGGGCCCGGCATGGCCAGGTGGTTAGGGCGCTCAACTCGCAATTTGAGGGTCGCGTTCCAACAAACATGCTCGCCCTTTCAGCCGTGGGGGCGTTATAATATTACGGTCAATCCCACTATTCGTTGGTAAAAGAGTAGCCCAAACGTTGGCGGTGGGTGGTGATGACTAACTGCCATCCCTCTAGTCTTACACTCCTAAATTAGGGACGGATAGCGCAGATAGCCCTCGTGTAGCTTTTCGCGAAATTCAAAACAAACCAAACAAACAAACTGTTGTATCTTATATCCTTGTGTGTTACTAATGTTTTTGATTTAAGTTTATATATTTGTGTATCGCCATAGTAACCCTTTATTGGAATTAATATATGTTTGGTAGTATGACGACATAATACAAATATTAAACTGTCTGCGTAATGAAAGTTTTGAACAAACTGCGCTAATTAGTTTTATCAACACTCTTTAAAATATTCTCTGTTTTGTTTTTTATACTATACCACCTGTTTATATTTTATTTCCTATCACGTGATATTACGGTAGCTGGAAATAGTTACGATCATCTTTTGTAAAGTTTGATTTTTTAATGAAATTCAACTACATATTTACAAAGAGTATAAGACTTTTGATAAAAAGTGAAAGGATATACATACTGCCACGTGGAAGTTAAGGTAAAATAAATATACACAAATACTTTTAGTTTACATTCATAAAAGCTAATCACAGAATATTTACGAATCAAATAAAATCAATCTTTTGTTGTATTTTTGATTTTGCTCGTTTAAAGAAAAAGGTTAAATAATTAACACTACTCTAAAAAAAATGTTGTGTTTTTTTTACTGTAGGCAGCCATATTAGAAAAGCCACGAGACCTGTACGTGTGTGGAGCTTCGCTATTGGATGAACAGTGGGTATTAACAGCTGCTCATTGTGTGGATGACTAGTGAGTATATTACACAGAGTATCAACTAGTATCACATAAGAAGGCCCGCATTGGC
>NW_013666607.1:323092-323933 GCF_000517525.1 Limulus polyphemus | reverse complement strand
AAGTTATTTAAGGTATCCTACTGTCAGAGCTGTGGCTAGCTCGGCTATGTTTCTAGGAATGGCTAGTGGATCACTACCTATTCAATAGAAACTATAAATTATAATCATTTGTATATTGTACATAATTATATTTTGTATAATTGTATGATATAGTTTTGTGTGTATATATAAAGCGTTCTTT
Source organism: Limulus polyphemus (assembly GCF_000517525.1). NCBI lineage: Eukaryota > Metazoa > Arthropoda > Merostomata > Xiphosura > Limulidae > Limulus > Limulus polyphemus. The sequence continues at coordinate 323,752 of NW_013666607.1, read as the reverse complement.
GTATTTGTTTATAATATTTATCATATTTAATATTTGCTGTTTATGTTTTCAGTTCAATTTAATGTTAATTTAAAAGGTTTATTCATTTACTTTTATATAAAAAAAATAGTTTAGAAGTATCGTTAAATGTTTTATTAACTTCCTGATCTGGACAATTCTAGTAGAAACTTCTCTTATTTAACACGTTTCAATTGATAATACAAGATATTCATGCAAACCAGCTAGTTTATATTTCATGTTCGATAATTAGTTCAGAAAATTTCACACACACACATATATATATATATATTATAATACTCATATAATATAATAATAATATATTATTATAAGTTTATTATAATATATAATAGTATTATATAATTTAAGCTCATTTATTATCATTACTGTCATCATGTTTATTTATTTTTTGACGTTGTGTTTTTTAAGTACTACCATTGAATGTATTGAAGTCTGCACGTTTGTTAGTTGCTGCTCTGAAAAGTCTGTATTATGTTATTGTATCAATAAAGTATTACCATTTACCAATAAATTTGTGTTTTTAATTCTTACATTATCCATTTACAAATATATATATCATGAAAACTCTCAATTTCAAAAGTAGCGGTATTTATAAACATACAGCGACAACAGTAGCTCCGCTGTATTTTTTTTTTTTTTTTT
>NW_013666607.1:308893-322109 GCF_000517525.1 Limulus polyphemus | reverse complement strand
GTTAATATATGGAATGATAAGGCTTGAAGGTAAAAGTTTATTAAGCCTTAAAACACTTTTCTCTAACCTTCTAACGAAGTTAGCTGGTTTTTTTCCCATGATTCACCTCATTAACTGCTTTTTCTGCAGAGTTAAAGCCTATTTACGTTTACAAAATAGATATGTTTTTTGTTTTATGTCATCGAATTCCTGCTGTGAAGTTATGACTTTTCTTTGTAATACGTACTATCTTCTCGCAAAAAAGAAAGTTACTAAAATCTTATTAGAATTGTTTGTATTGTTGGACCGGTTTTTCTGGATTTTTCGGTAAAAAGAAGCATGCAAAATCCAGTCCACTTAATGATTGCAAATGTGTCTTTTATATCTTCGACTATAAGTTCTACAATTTGGCTTAACTAAACTCATTGGTAGACCTAAATTAAAAGTTGCTAATACAATAATTTCACTTATTTACCAACTTCTCTCGTACGTAAGGAAATTTTTGGTATCTCTGGAACTTCGTTGCAAATGCAAACTCAAAATTTACTAAACACGAAGAACTGACTAACTGTTTGACAGTGAGAGAGATAAACTGACTAACCAAACTCACAAACACAATAATTAAATAATCTTTAGCTTTTTATTAGTTTAACTTGTTTCATAAACTTATAAGTAGGTTCCAGTCATTAAACCATGCCTGTCACGTGACATTAAAACCCTTCACTGGCGAAACAATAATACAAACTCCTAAATTAAAAAATATAGTACACAACCCCCCCCCCCTCCCCACACCTGCATGGAATGTGTGAAATCCCTTCATTAATCCCATTAGGGCAAAGAAAACATTTGTACATTAAACTGAAACTTCCATAGTTAACAATAAAGCTACGCTTCACAATTATCAACATTAATATTCATAAATACAATCTTTAACTAAATATGTGAAACAAAGTACAAACAAAATTTTGATTTAAAAACAAAACAAAATCTTTTTGATCATATTCTATCCTTAAACTGTCAGTCATCCAGTCTTCTTGGGAGATTTTCTTTTCCATGACTTAAAGTGAAAGTATAGGATGATCTCTGATTCTTTATTTTCATCTGCCATTTTGTCACCGAGGAACAATTTTCATGTAGCTGGTCCAGGGAATTCTCTAGTTACTTCATCCACAATGACACTTTGGATGTTGTCCCCAGCTCTCAACAGGAACCTTGAGTTCTTCAGTAGTTCTTGTTTTTGTTTAAAGTTAACCGGTTGGTTGTTCTTTCACCAATGAATTTCCAAAGATGATCATGGGGATGACCTGTGGTTTGAGCCACCTCTTTTCAGATTATATGAACCATATAATTGATTATTTACATAGGATTCTTCACATCTAATTAACTTTGTAGATAGTCCTCTCTTGCTTGTGGATTGTACATTCATATTATGTCACCATGATGAAATCCAGTCTTATCAGCATTTACACCTTAGCGTCTCACCACCAGCTAAGTTAACTCTTTCTTGTGTAAAGTCTTGTATGGCGTGGTGATGTTCCTTAGTCTCATTGCTTACTGTGTGCTAGTCTATTAGATATACACGACTGTTTCGTTTAAATTTAATACTAGTTTTATGATCTATATAGTTATAAAGCACGAGTGTTAAATTTAGTATCTTTAGAAGCGATAATTTATCGCAGGTTAACTTACGTAACTGTTTGTTATTACTACTTGTTGTGTAGTTCAATTTTTGTAAATTGACATCACGTTACTCGAATTTTATGAATTTTTCTCGTTGCTTTAAATGAGTATTGTTACATCATAACGACTTGTAGTTTGTAGAAAGTTTTAGGCCTCCATCAGACAACATATATATATATAGACGACCAAGTTGGTGAAAGTGAAAGTAAGACAAAGTTAGTGGAAGATGTAGTCAAACAGATCTAGACTGTGTTTGTAAGATTAGCCATAAAGAGTGTATAGTGGCAACTTTTAGAGTGCAAAAACTGCATATTGTATAGTAATAACAGAGTAGAGAAGAATAATTTGTCTTGTCAACTGTGTTCTAAAGCAACTGAACCAGTCTGTGTGGCCTTTTGACGAAAATAGACGATTATTTAAAGCTCTTGATACAAATGTGGTGATTAACTGTGTAATGAACATTTGTATATATGTTTGACTTGTTTTGAATATATTATTTAAAAACAAATGGATCGTGTGCTGTCCGTTTATTTTGAAATTTATCGCCAACAAGTCACAGACACGTACTGTAAAGAATCCAACCCACACACACACATAAGTAAAAACCTGATAGCGTCTTTGTTGAGCGATGGTCTTCAGAGTGTGGGTACAGGAGGTCCCCTGGCATTTTTCGTGTTCTTCCAAACATGAGTAGGAGTGGAAAGATCCTGATCCCACATTGTCTGATATTTATTTAAAAAACTGATTTACTGATTTAAAAGCATATCATTGTATTTCTCCATCATGTGCCCAGTACATAATTTTTTGGGAAGTGATGGGAGAAGCTGTATTGAACCATTATTTGCTATGAGGATCATTCTGCATCATTTCAAGTCCACTGGATAATTGGTATATACTCATATTTTGCCCGAGTATCTTTGAGTGTTGAACCACATCCATGGTTGTCACATCGTGGATTTTGCTCTGTTTCACCCTAATGTTGGCTGTCTTATTATCATGTGTTTCCCTCTTTTCACAGTGTTTACGTTCTTCAGTAGTAGAAGGACTTAGAGCTAATGTACAGGCATTTTCATGGATCCACCCAGGGCAATGTTGAGATTGTACTCCTAAAGTATCTGAAAACCATCCTGCTCTGACCATCTAGATTTTGGAAATTTATCAGCCACTTCAATGCTGCACGATCTGCCCAGAATTTCAACTTTTGTCAAGGCTTGAACATCACTTATTAATTATTTTTGAGATGTACAATAACTCTTTTGTGCAGAAATATTTTCCTTGCTAAAGTAAGTGATACACATATTATTTCCCATGTTGTACTTGTGATAACACTACTCCCACTGCAAAATCACTTCAAATGTATGTATTATGACTAAATCTTCAAAATTCTGGAAGCTAATGCAGGAGAAATAATTAATTTTTCGTTAATTCGTTGAATGTTTTTTACAATCACCAGTGGTTTGTTTTTTCTATAAGTTTGTGTAGAGGATGAGCTCTACCAGTAAATGATTTTATTAAACATTGACAGTGGAAACACAATCCAAGAAATCCTCTTATTTCACTTGGTCAATTCTGGACAGACCCGGTCTTTGTTGGGTCTGTAACCACACTCTCTCCCAGGAAACTCATCTGTTGGTGAAAAAATCGCACTTCTTGGGATTCATCTTAAGGTTCTCTTTCCTTAACTGGCCCAGTATTTTTCCTAGTCCATAAAAACAAACATAATTGAAGGTATTCTACAGTGTAATTATGTGATTTAATTAGATGAGTACAACACACCAGGGTAGTTCAGAGAGAGAGAAAACATTCCATGAGTCGTTCATGTAATCGATGTATTGTAACTCAAATAGTAACACAACAAATCGCCACATTTAATTTCCTACGACAAACCTGTTTCTTCTAGACTTATTCGTCGGTTCATACTTGTCAACATACACTTTTCACACCTGAGGTTCAAAACCATTTTGACCCAAATAAAGCATCCAAAATAGAGCCGATCCTTGGCAGTTGGTAGTTATCCATCTCTGTGACTTTACTGACCTTTTAGTAACACACAAAACACCATGTGGATCCATTGTTCTTCTTCACAGTACAATTGGTGGTTCCCAAGAACTAGTACTCAGTCCAATTACTCATTCTTCTTTCTTTGCATCTATTTCTTTGAGTGCTTCAGCTTCTTTGCATTGGGAAGTCATCTAGCCAACTGGCATACTGCCACTGCATCTCTATTATCGGTGTTATGAGACATGTTATTTGTCCAGCCTATGTCATGAAACCCACTGGAGAAGGTACTTTAGTATTCTATAGAATCTATGAGCAATTCATTTAATCTTTGTGTAGATTGATTATAAGATTTTTGCAGTTGTGGTCATACAGTTCCTGTAAATAACGTAGTAAGATTCCCTTTTGTGAAGCTCTGACATCAGACATCTTGTTTTTAGGTGACTACATATGATGTTCGTTAATATGGAAGTAATACTTGTAACAACTTCTTCTCTTGCTATATTCTGTCCCGAATTGACCCGTATTTCGTGGTTTGTTGTGTTCGTGGCTCTAATGACTACATCGATATTCTTCATATCACAAGAGTTCTTCCAGCCCATAATCTCTCAAGACAGTCAAGTGTTTGGCTCTATCACAATCCAAGTAACTGGATCTAAAGTTCATTCTAGTAATTCCTAGTACTAGAATTTCACATCTTGGTTGTATAGTAACTGCTCTTTTTGTTGTCAATGGAAGTAGAACCCCTGATGTTGTGATTGTCATGTAGTGTACAGGGCTTTCGTATTTAGAAACTATGAAACTGTTTGAAATGAGTATAACCTCATATCCATGTTTTCACATGAAGTCTTCTCCCAATACCCACTCTTCGTTGATTTGAATTATCCAAACATCATGTTGTATGGAGAAGGTTCCCATAGTGAGGATAATTTTCAACAGTTTTTTTTTGTTGTTATTGTTGTTGCTAAACTATATTCCTACGTGCTGTTTGTATCAATCCATCCTCTTGCTTCATCTCTTGAAGCCAGTTCCCACCTTTAATTACCATATCAGGTAGCTATAGAACACCCAGTGTCAATCAACATGTTGCAAGGTTTCTCATCAATGATATATTAACTTGTGGAACTCCTTATCTCAGTTAGAGCAGATGCAGTATTCTCAGCTGAATTTCTTCCCCTAAGTCCAGCTACGTCCTTTTTTATCGATATCTTTGTTCTTCATTGGTTCTCGAATTTTTTGTTTATTACCACTTCTTGATGCATCATAGTTTCGACTGTGATGTCCATGTTTTAAACAGGTTGAACACTTTCTTTCTTTCTATATCTGATTAGCTCATTATTATTCCTTGAATATGTTTGGACTATGGAACATCTTGGTTTATTATAACCCGCTGATTTGTCACAGTATCGGCTGTAATATCTCTGTTTTACACACTTATAATAGTTTTTCTTTCATTCTATGTGAACAATTTTTATTTTTTACAGGCTTTTATGTACAGCTCTTGGCACTATTTACGTTTAAGGCGTAGTTAAAACACCTACTGTCTTGTGGTTTATTTCCTCCATTCTGTTTCTTTGTTTGGAAGTAAGCTAAACAATGGACTATCTGTGCTCTGCCCACCACGGGTATCGAAACCTGCCACTGGGGGGAGGGGGGGGGCTTCATTCTGAGTAACCAGTTGTCTAATTGAGTTGTTCTAGACTACCATCACAGGGAGTCGACATGTTCAAACTATTTGATAATATCATCTTGTAATCCCTGAATGGTACTTTTAGATGTTTATCTTCAATTTTAATTGAATTAAATTTCATCGCTAATTTGACAGTTTCCTTCAAAGACATACACCTACTATGATTTAGCCTTATTCGCATATTATCCTCATCCATATGACATCTTTGAATTGGTCGCATGCCAATGAATCCATCAGGTGGAGCAAGTTTAGCCAAGGTTTCGTCTTTCCTCTTACTCTGCTCCTAAACTTTCCTTTTTAGAAACTTTCTTCTGATGTGAAGCTCCACACAATTTGATAAAGTAGCCACCAATACTTCAGAGTTGTCCTGGCTCACTGTTAGAAGGTTGTTTAATGTCGTTACAGTTGGTACTTTTCAATAAGCAGCAAGATGAATAGCCTGCTATTCTTTATTCCATCTATTCATTTTGGAAATTTATTCAACTGTGCCTGATACGTCTTCCGTCACAGTCTTTTGATTTTTCAATTGAGCAATATTGTTGAGCTGGCTTGCTATTCTCTATAACATGATGAGATAGTGGTGTAACTGAAGTAGCTCAGGAAGTTGCTACAGTCATAGATATGAAAACAGCAGTCGTAACAGGTGTAGATCAGATAGATTTTCTCATTCAATATTGCATAGTGGTCTTTGATGCATTGAGAGGTGCGACTGTTTCGAACCTTGATTTTCCAATTCAATTTATAAATCCTTCATCCTGGCATTGATGTTTTATTTACCTCGTTGATTTCCTTTTTATAATCCTTATATATTTTTTCTAATGTTTTATCAAGCTCCATTTGTACAGTTTATATCAAAATTATTTTAATTTGCAATCCTTCAACAAATATTCTATCTTGATTTTGTAATTCCTTTTAAATTTCTGTCTTTTTCTTAGTCATCTTTAAATTTTCTCTCTCTCATTTTTGATAATCTTTTCACTGTTCCATCACTTCCAGCACATTTTCTCAGTTTGAACACATGAAGTCATCTTGAATTTTGGCCTCAAATGTTTTTACAAAAACAGTTCCACTTTTGACATCAGTGTTATTACTGTTTTCATCGTTCTTTTCGATTGTTCGGTAAATAGAAGAAGGCAAAATCCAGTTCACTTAATAGTAACGAAATCGATTTATTTCTTTGACTATTAATTCTACAAGTTGGCTTAACTAACGCTAAAGACATGTCTAAGTTCACATCAGACTCTAATACAACAATTTCACTTACTAACTTCTCTTGTGATTAAATGGTAGATTACATTTAATTATCATAAATACAAGGTAATGCATGTGGGACACAACAATTTGAATTGCAAGTATAATTTTTGATGGGAATAACCTTAAAAGTTTTATGGAAGAGAAATATCTTGGTTTTCTGGTTCATCAATCTTCTAATATCACCAAGCAATGTTCTGTTGCTAATGACAAGGAAAATAGGAGTTTAGGCTGTAACTACAGAAATACTGAAATTATAATGTCATTGTATACGTTATTGGTTAGGCCACATTTGGAGTACTGTGTTCAGTCTTGGTCTCCTTACTTTAGGAAGGACATTGAATTGTTGGAGAGGGTTTGTCATATGAGGAGAGATTAAAATCTTAGAAATTGTTTTCTGTTGGAAAAACAAGAGTTAGAGGGGTTCTTATTGAGATAGTGTTGATACATTATCCTTTTTTATACTTAATGGTAGGCTTAGGCGACACAAATAGAAATTTGGGCAAGGTAGGAGTTATCTTCAACTAAGCAGTTTTATTTTTCTAACAGGTGGTTTGCATGAGGAATGGGTTGCCTTCAGAATGGTAGACGCAGTTAATTTAATGAAGTTTATGAGAAGGATTGATAAATATTTGAATAATAAGAGCTGGTTTTGAGTGTCTTATTTTACTTATAGTGGAGGGGATAACCTAGATGGACCAGCTGGTCTCTTTTTGTTCTTAAATAATATTGTTGCATCATCGAGATCACGTGATTCTCACGCTCTCTACTTTCTAGAATTATCCTGTACTTTGGCGAATGTTCTAGTTCTTACTAGATATAGGGTAGTCGGGCATATAAAAGAGGGGACAATGTGACAATGTAATGTCTGTGTAGATAGTGAGTAATTGAACTGCAGTCAGAAGTATTATTGACGTTCGTTGTTATAGCGTTTGTTTAGCGCGATTGTTGAAGTGGAGTGTATCGGTAAAGTTGTATTCGGAAAGAATAAACCAGTTTTATTAAGTAAAGAATTTGTGTCGCTAAAGTTTCGTCGGAACGAAGTTACAGAAAGTTAATTAACAAACGGAGACGTAACAATATGTTATAAAACATTGGTAGGTTTCACAGTTGTTCTTCGAAATATCCTTATATTAATTCCCACAGTAAAGTTTGAAATATTTATTAAAATAAATTATAACACGTAGCATGGTGCACCTTCTATTTGAAAAGAATAATTTTTCCTCTTCTATTAAAGTAATAAACTATTGTTATAGTTTGTTTTCAAGTCTGGATTCAAAAAAGAAAGAAAAAAACATTTTTTCAAAACGATTTATGTCCAATGGCAATTATTCATATCGATAATTTCTGGCATAACTTTTTACGTTCTCTTTTGTTGAATGAAATACTTCAAACTAAGGTTTTGGTTTCGTTTTCATATTATGAATAATAATTACTGTTTTATTTATCATATAGTTTAACTTTAACTTCACGTCATAAATTCATTGTTTGGTATATTACAAGAAATGTAAAAGGAAAAGAAATTACTTAACAATTTTACTTGTTTAACTAAATCTACATTTGACCTTTATAATAACGTAGATAAGCGATATCACCATATTCCAAAATGTATTTTTCATACAAGACAACCCGAATTCTTTTTTTTTTATGAAACTTAAATCCATCATTTTTCAAAAAAATGTTCAATTGTTTCTGGTTTTTATAGTTTTGGTTTCTGAAAGTAGTCTGTGATGCTAAAAAAACGGTTAAATAAAGATTCAAGTTTTATTACGTCTGTTCATGTTGAGTGAAACCACCTTGAAAGACTGCTTATGTATATTGCTAATTGTTAGAGTTTTGAGATATCATATGGGTTATAATTAAAGATACTCTAACTATATTAAAAAATGTGACGTTCAAGAGTGGTGTAGGATTAATTCCAACTATAATTTGTGTAATGAAACGTTTATTTTGTTTTTTAGCATCGGAACACTCTCTAATTTTAAAAGAAGTTAATGTCCCATTATGGAAAAGAAATGACTGTGAGGGGGCGCTGAAGCAACACTTTGGGCCCCAATACAAACTTCCAGATACATCTATCTGCGCAGGAAGAGAAGGCCGTGATGCATGTGACGTGAGTTCTTTTGAAAATGTTTCAATGAATTATTGTACAAGGTTGAATAAGTTTTAAAAGAATTGAATAATACCACCTGATGTCTTAAAAACAATTACTGTTTGTCCAAACAGTAGTAAAAACAATGCTTTACTTTATTTTTCTCAACATGGGCAAGTTCTCTTCTAACGTCTGTACAGAGGGTCTCGTTATATAGTTATTAAGTCTCGTTTACATTGATGGTAATTCGTAATTCAACATGTAAAAATTCATGAAACTCTTGGGTATCTGCTTGTTTGTTTGTTTCCGGTAGAAATTCTTTCCAAGTATCTTCAGTGATACAAGTCCTTTCTTGATCAAACCAGTTTTAGTACACAGTAGTTCCACAATCAGTACGTTTCTCGTCACTTTAAACTTAATTTTTTTTATAATACACGCTATAAATCACAGTGATTCACAATCTCGATAACTTCGCTCTCGGCAAGTGCAAAACACACTTTACGGCTCACTAGCTCGAACTAACAGAATCATAAATTACACGGAACTCAAAGTAACTATTGCTCTCTCTTCATTCACACACACACACACATATATATATCGTCCCTGCTGGCCTTCTCTGCCAGGCTTATATACTAACGACGAGAGCATCTCGAACACACTCGGACTTCCCCCGATCGTTCGAGAAAATCGTTGGTGGGTAAAAAGGCCCACTTAAGTTGATAATAAAAGTAAATGAACAAAGGTAAAGTAGGGAGGGCATCTTAATTCATTAATTTTGAACAAAGCATTTTATTACAATTCTCTAAAGCTTTATACTGATTTAACTGTTGACTGATTTATCAGATCTACATTGTTTTCTTTCACTTTGACAGATCTACTATCAAAAAATATATATAAGAAAAAGACTCAGACTGACATTATAGTAGCTTGGAAGTCTGTGATAATATGTGCAATTATCATCAATATCTAACTGTTAAAAAATGTTAAGCTAAACAACTTCTATTGTCTCTGCGAGTGCCATTACAGGTTATCAATGTTTCTGTAACTTTACACACATACCAAAATGTATCAAGCAATGAAGTTGGGTGCTGTTTGTCTGGTTTCTTACTTTACTCTAACAATAATTTGAGGAGATGCAGAAGCTTGCAAAAATTAACTCATGAAATTGGTAGTAGCATTTCCTTAAAAGTTCCCCCAAGAAGCAAAATTAGTAGACAGTTACTCTTAAAGTACATCAAAAATTGGAGCAACTAGCAAACCACATCGTTTTTTACTCATTATATCAAGTTCTACGTAATAAAGTGGTCAATAATTCTTGTAGATACTTGTGTACAAATATTTGTATTTTTGATATCTTAAAAGTTTTCCTATAGCTTGATATGGCTTATCCTGTAATTGATTAAACAACAATTTTAAACCACTGCCTTCACCTATTGCACTAAAGATACTAAAATATTGTTTTGTTTAATTAATGTTTATGTGTGTGATATGAGAATAAACTTTGAGATAAATGAGACTTATGCCTTTAAACTTTTTTTTTTTTTTAAGGGCGATGGGGGTGGTCCATTAAGTTGCGAGAAGAAAGGACATTGGTATCAGGTTGGAATCGTCTCGTTCGGGATTGGCTGTGGCCGACCAAATACACCTGGTGTGTACACTCGAGTTGGAAGTTACAGAACCTGGATACGTGATGTTGTCCTACATTCATGAAAGCAACAGTTACATTTTAAGCTCTGTCAAAAACCTATCAATTCCACGTGTTTGACAACGTGGTGGACTAGCACATAAGCTGTTTTCTCAAAATGTAGACTCGGCTCGGAGAAACAACTAGGAACTGTTGTGTGAGCAGGATTCACATGGTGTGAACCAGTTAATGAAAACAAAAACAGTAAATGTTATGGACAATAATAAACATCAGTGATGTCAGATGAGATCTAAATATGATGTGATACTACATAGAAATACTTTCAAATTCTCATGCACCCAGTTCTTGCTACAGAATATTCCCTTTTATGTAAAACATGATTCAGTTTACTGTGAATTTACAAACCAGAGAGTTATTCATACCACTATCAACAGAATATTATTCTCATTAATATTAAGCTGATTTTCAGCTTACAGTTGTCCTTTTAAAAATATATATTTTTTTTTCTGGTATGGTTAATACATAAGATAAAGTGTTGTTTCGCAAAGCAAAATAAGATGCACAGTAACAAACAAAATGTTTTATTGAAACTAACATGAATAATATATTACAGGCTTTAATTTTTTTTATAGAAAAATCCCTGATAAGCAACAAACACATGGCTTTTTACATTCTTTCTTAAGATGAAAGATGACCCAACCCTCCTCCCCATAAAAATCTTTGCTACATTAACCAGGAATGTTTTTTTCTTTTATATGCAATATTCATAAATTAATATTTGTAGATTAAACTGTTTTTATTTACCACTATGTAAGGTGGAGAGAAAATGAAATAGCATTAAGCATGTAACAGCAATGACTGTTAGTGGAAATAAGAAAAGTCAAAAAGTTCTGCCAAAAATGACTTTGGAATCTCTTGGTTTTTACTATTACAGTTCAGTTACAAAATGAAAGAAATCAACCACAATCAAAAGCACAAATTATGTGAAACACATGGGATTTACCAATGCCCATTAGTGTACTAAAGTTATCTCAAAAAATTCATTATAATGAAAGACCAATTCTTTCTGATTTACATTCTAACATTTTCACCAGACAGATGACTTTACAGTTTTAGTAACAGTCTGGTTTCAGCACTTTTGTATTGGTCAACAGGTAAGGCTATATAGATGAACCACAATAATTTGGCTCATTATGTATAATATGAAATTACTATAATACACAACCTTTTTTTCTTTGCTGCTATAATTGCCACATATATTTTTTATACTGTTGTTCAACTGTACAAAACACACAGTCTAATGTTTTTGTGCACAGCCTATGTTCCCTGGTATTTTTGTAGAAAGATTTACTTAACACTTTCCACATTTAATAAACAAATAATGAAGTACCAATTAAAGTTTTAGTACAATAATTACATTCTTTATAAGTTACTTTCAATGATTTCATACCAAGATTATTTTTACTAATTTACCCAAAGGATCACCTAAATTCAGCTTTTAGTCTCCAAACTCCCTCTCCTGTTGGCCGTCGATAAAAATTGCAGATCTTCTGAAGTAACATTTTAAACACTGGAGCAGTGTGTGTTGGACATTTGCCTTTGAAAGCTTGAAGTACTTCTTCAGTCGTGGCCTGACCATCCACACTGGCTTGAAATGCCACAAAGTTCCTAATGTCAGTGAGCAACTCATCATATTCCGTATTACTCTTGGATGTTGACGGGGTGGAAGGATCATCTTCATTCTCACTACTTTCCTCTCCGTCTCCCTGAGAGTTGAGAACACACTTATTCCTATGTTTCATCCTTGCCAAGAGTTGACTGGAAGGTGGTGGAGTTGAACTAGGCTTTTCGACAGAACCAAAAATATTCTTTGCTTTTCCTAGAAGTTGATTCTGTGATTTTGTTAATGTTTTGTTTTTACCATCCTGGACAGTTCTTTCATCTTTTGGCAGTGCTAATGGTGGTGTTACACTTTTCTTCATGCCAAATCGTGACCTAAGTGAAAAACGGAAGGTTCTTCTGGTGAATTAAGTTTTTTTGTGTCAAAGTTGTTAAGAGAGAACTTGTATAGGATATTCAAGATACATCATTCACATATCGCTAACTATATTAACCTAACCCTGTCCTGTGCATCCCAGGTGATTCACAGAACATAATGTTAAAGTGCCTGATTACCATATGTGATACACTGCTACATTCATTTGATATGCATCTGATGCTCATGAATATGACAAAGTTGTTTTGGTTCAACGTACGAGATTAGAAAAGAGCTTCTTATAGCACCACGTGATGCTCAAAGTGCATGTGAAAGACGATAGGACAAATTTCTTTCTCTCAAGAGAAAGTGTAAACCTACTATAAATACAACAATTTTTTTTATTGATTCTTTATATTTTCATTACCCATTACACCAATTTTCTACTCATACCTACTTTGGCGAGTAGTGAAATAAGCATATCCATAAAAGACATTAAATTAAAATCCTGGATAAAAAAATGCCTAGTATCATCACAAAAGGAAACCATAAATACAACTAACAGTGTGTTAAAGTCTTGAAACAGGCAGATTCCATCACCAGCATAAAACTAGATGAAATATTTATGTTTCAACTTACATAACATAAGTACTAATGGTGTCATTAATTTAGCAAAGTTCTGTTTATTTAAGACAATTGGCACCCAGTTCCATGTTTGTTTCATCATGTACTCTCACCTTACATCCTACCAATTAACATTCAGGTCAAATTGTCACACTGTCCTGTTTTATATCTATTATAGTCTTGAGAAAAATGACAAGTTTTACAAACAGTTTAACACCATTTTTTCTAGTAGAGAAACCAATAAGTGTTAGCATTTATTTCTCTGTGTAGAACTCATTTATT
>NW_013666607.1:298790-307893 GCF_000517525.1 Limulus polyphemus | reverse complement strand
ATTAACTTTTTCTTTAACACTGATTTACTGTCTATATAATGTACACGGTGATTATAAGGAAACCACATATTTATAACAGTTACATCTTAACTACTTGTCCTAAGCGAAATAATTCGGGCACACTGAGAATCATTATCGTATTTAGAAAAGCTGGGGCATGACACATTTATTAATTTAATGTTACACAAAACAAATATGTTATAACAAGTTAGTTTTAAAAAATTACCACTAGTAATGAGAATAGGAGATGCTAAATAAATTATAACCATCATATATCTTCTTCCCTTGAATAACTAAAGAATCATTGGTGTTAAAATTGTAATTCAGCTAAACAAAGTTTGGTTTCATTGTTAACATTTTATTGGTAAGAAGTAAAATATTCTTATTAAAATTCAGACTTTAAAAACTAGAAAAAAATTCACTTTGTAATAAAATATTAACTCGCAAACCTAATGCTAGATGAGGCTCCATGCCGACCTGTCCATGTCGGAACACCCGTTTCTGCCCTAAGGCACTGTCGTTGTGATTGTTTGAGAGCCTTCAAGGCTTCTCGGGCAACCTTTTCTGCTTCTCCTTCAACCAACATGTAGTCTGGGTCCGAAGAATTCATGATTACATCATGTTGCATCACAGTTTGCAGACCTAGTTCAAAATATTTTAGTTAGCAAGAAAGCTGTACTGCATAAGTAGAAACATTAAACGTTTAATAATTTAAAAAATTATTATACATAACATCTTAAAAAACAAGAAATTTTCACATTCTAAACTGAAATCATGCAAACTGTATGCAATTTTACAATCACTACTTAAATTAGAAACCAGGTAAACTATTGGCAATTTGACATTCACAAATTAGATTCGAAAATGCATAAATCCACTCCAATGAATAAAATTTTTCCAATATGTACTTTCTGGCCTCACAATCCATTTTCAAGAGAAAAATTGTCTGTAACTTGAAAATACAGGTTTATTAGGTTCATTGGCCAGATAAATATCTGTTAAAATGGTGTTCTGATTATTTTCATTCACAAGCAACCAATTTTCCAACCTGAACCACTCATAAAATCATTGATAGCATTATCGACCTAACTGAAAGTATAAGTTAGTTTTAAGAACTACAAGAATAGCACAATGAAAGCTACTTGTGATTAAAGTGCTATCCATACTATAGTGGGTTGTGTCTGTTCATATGCCCATGACAAAAACATTCTAACTCCCCAACCTCTCATCACCAGGATACTTTCAGGTATGTTTCCATAACCCTCTTATATTATTCATTTAAAATATTTATGTGCATGAGAACGATCCATACTACGACAATGAAATAAATGTCGTGCCTCACTAGTACTTTTGCTAGTTTAATTATGATCATAAGACTACATAATACTAGTTCTTACCTGATAGCTTAACCCTTTCCAGACGGGTCAAAGGCCATGTCATTGCATTTGTTGATTCGTATTTAAAATTTTATTGAACTACTATTTCATAAATTTATGTCAATAAGTTTGGTATCAAGCTGCAGATTATAATTCAAATTTTAGAACTATACATTACTCAATTTCTTAATTTAAAAGTAAATATTAAAAAATCACAGTAAAACATCAATTTTTGTATGTCACGTGGTGTGTTGAATGCAGCACTGGTTCAAATTAGATGTTTGTGAAGTCAAAATACTAAGTCTATAGTTTCGAATTAGGAACTCATATTACCAGTACTGGAAAGCTAGAATATAAAATAAGAACCTCATACCTTTTTTATTTGCTGAAACATCACTCATATACTGAATCAAACACAGTGGCACCCCGTCCACCTCTTTCCATTTTTGGAAACGGTCTCTTATATACATTACTTCAATATATGACATGTGAATAACCAATTGAAAGCTCAGAATGTCCCCTAGTGGCTTTCTCAGCCATTTTAAAGTGTTTGGATGCCATCTCCTTCTTTGGAACTAAGATTTCAAGGAGGTAGGTTGTGTCTTTAGTCTGCTTGAAATTGCATATTTTTTAGACCAAAATACAACTTAGTTACTAAGCTTGATAAATTAGTGGAATTCTGTGGTATTGATGTGGTAATTTATAATTTTTTAGTTATTAAACTGTATATATAAACCTAAAAAAATTATTTTGTTTCATGTCCTCCACATGCAAAATTTTAAAAGGCTTAGCAACCTACGTCAAGCAGCAACCAAGTACAAAGGTCGTAACTAGAAGAGACAATTGTTTGCTTTACTTCTTTATTTACTGTTCTATGTTTTAAGAAAAATAAATTTAAGAACTTATTTCTAAATAGTAATAATCTATATACAAATATAATGTATAATAATTGAAATGTAACTGTATTTTACAAAATACTAGTCTACTAAAACACAGCCAAGACAGGTCATCTTGAAAAGACTGAAGGTCAGTTCTATATTATTGGATACAGTAACATGAGAGCATGTGCGTCATTGAAACTTCTTTATTGTTAGCCAGGTCAAGTCAATATAATAAAAATAATAAATATATATAAATGTATAATGTTATGAGATTTAAGCTATTTAGTCTAAACATTTATGTTTTCATGTTATACTTTGTTGTTATTCTAGAATGAAAGAGGAATAATTTATATTTATTTCCAAATTTTTTATGGTGGTTACAAGATCAGTCAAATCTATCAATCCCATACAGAGATTCGGTAGTGAAAATAACAGAAAAACATATAAAGTTTTTCTTAAGATTGATAATCTGGACATTATAAAGAGTTTGCGTATGAAATTTGAAAATTTTCTGATACATGAAATTAATTTTTAATCATAAAATGAAAAATTACTTTGCATGTTGGATAGTCAACATGCAAAAAGAAAAAAAAGGAACGAGAAAACATTGCTTAACAAACCTTAAGACTTAATAAGAAATTTAATATTTTGTGTATGAAAACATTGTAATGTTTACTGAGAATCTGCCAAATTTCGTTAACATACACCTACTAATTTAAAAGTTATAGCATGAAAACTATAACAAGCACAAAATGGTTACGAGGTTGGTCCCAGGGACCGAGCCCATGCTGAAAGAGTAAAAGAGTGTCTGTTTAATTATGAATGTGAGACTACATAATACTAGTTGTTACCTGATAACTTAAAGAGTTTCTTCAATACGTAGTCATCCTGCTTCAGGTGATGCTTATTATCAGCTTCACTTGGTACTGGTTTATAAACATCTTGCTTAACAAGAAAGTCTATTTTCTCTCCATCTACCACTATAGAAAAGGATATCAAATACTAGTCATTCATGTCCTTTGTTTTAGTTTGCAAAGTAAATAAATTGGAAAATGTACTCTCTTTTAACTAATCATAAGTCAAATCATAATGTGCTTTACAAAAGGATTATATTTAACAAACATTATAACCTTAGAGCTCAAAAAGTGAGGCTATTCATAATGCTTAAAAAAAACAAGACTTCTATCTGAATAAGTAATCGACACTTTCTTACGGAAAAGTATATTTTATAGATTTAATTGTGACATAAAAGTACCTCAGTTATACTCAAAACTTGCTTTCACTAAACGGTATGTACAAGTATTTCTTGTCAAAAATGCTACCATTAAAATTTAAATTATTATGTATATTTCAAACATAAAATTTCTAAAAAATAACAATAAATTAAAAGACAGGATTAAATTTCTAAAAACTGCATGATACTGCTAATGTAATGTTTGCGAGTTTTAAAAATATCTGTATTAATTTTACACTGCTATTTATGAACCAAACCACTGCTGTACTAAAATAGCTGATCTATCTTAAGACCTTGAATACATAAAGATAAGGCTTCAAATAATTTTGTATACAACATTAAAAACCCATTCTAAATATATTACTTACACAGGAAGTAAACTTCCAGCAAGTTCAATGTCTAGTTAACCCCAAACCTTCCTACCTTAAAAGTAAAATCACCAACTACTCTCAACATTTACTCACCAACACCTTTCCTCTTCTGTTTTCTTTTTTTCTTCTTACGTTCTTTTTTGCAGAGATTAGAGTCTGCGCTGGCCGAAAAATCCAACTGTAAACGTAAAGTTTCCTCATGCAATACACTACTCAAATTAGACTTCTCAATTAAAGGCTGTTTTTCTGCTTCTCCATTAGTTACAGCAAGTTCAGGTTTACTGTTAGCAATGCCACTAGAACTTTTTCCTATTAACTGGCTCAACTTCCTGGCTAACAGCTTCATCCTTTGAAGTTTTTCTGGACTAAGCAGTACAGTACTTTTCTCTTCTTTCTGCTTATCTATTGGACTTGGTTTAACCTTCAACTCTGTTAACACTGCACTATTACCAAAACTGTTTGTTAGAGCATTCTCGTCAGAACTTGATTTTATCAATGGCTCTTTATTCAAGCTAGGGGGGGTTTCAGTACTTTCCTCTTTTATTGGTTCATTTTGTTTAATGTCACTTCTCTTCACGAGCTCTTCTTTCCCATGTGGGTTAATATACTGAGATAGCTTTGATGATCTTGGAACTTTTACTTCTGAGCCAGTCCCAGCAAAAATTGCACTTGTTTCTGTCCCCTGCTTACCTTCCTCAGAAAACGTAAAAAGTTCAAACATGTCATTCGTTTTGAAGAACCGTCGCTGCCTGGGGTCCTTAAGGACACGATTGGTTAGAAATTGCTTGAAAATTTGTCTGAAAGATAACCCACCAATGTACATGAAACAATTTCCAACTAAATGGAAATAAATAGAGAAAGGGCTTGAAACAGGTTCCCATAGCAATAGCTAAACAATGTTTAGAGTAAGTTTTATGACCTGACATTCAATGCTATGAATGCTAATAATACAAAAACTATCATGAAAAATAAAAACAATACAGCAAAAACATATATTTACCACAACGTTGGTAACTTTACTAGCTTTCTAAAGGTATCTACACTGAGACTTCTGATATGTGCTCCTTTTAGAATTTGCTAAAATTTCCTTCACAGGGTCTAATACTCCAGTAAGTTAAACTCACTACAAAATATATAGCTCATCCATACATTTGTAATTTCTAAACCTACAAATTCTTTGCATGTAAGATGACCAACCACAACTAGTTTCTGAAAGATTTACTATTTATAAAGCTTACTCTTCTCTCAACTTCAAAATTGTTAATTATTTCAAATATACAAGTGATTAAACAAAGAGTATATTGTCCAAAGTTTTTTTTTTTTTTTACACATTTAACTTCATAAGTTTAACCTCATTATACTATTCAGATTTTTTAGTGTATTATACTGTTCAGATTTTTTTAAACATTAATCAATCCTCCAAAACCATTACAATGTTCTTACGTACCTGTGATAGATCTTCTCCTCTATAGTTCCTGAGGTGAGAAGACGATAAATTGTCACCTGTTTGTCCTGACCAATCCTCCAGGCACGCTCTCGAGCCTGAGTATCCGTACTTGGGTTCCAGTCAGGGTCATAGATTATAACCCTGTCAGCTCCAGTAAGGTTGACCCCAAGCCCTCCAACATGGGTGGTCAGCAAGAATACAAAAATATTTGGATCCTAAGAAAAAAAACGTTTGCTCTTAATTTTACAAAGTAACCAAAAACATCTATATTATGACAAAATATTTGAATCAGTCAGTAGATGAACCGTTTAAACAGAAACATTTTCTCCAAAAAAATTACATCTGGATCCACAGCTGAACTTTTACTTCAGGTTAACCTCACTGACCAGTGTTTTGTCATAAGTATTAACTCATGCTTGGAAATATCTTGGTAGAAGTACCCCATCTTGTTACTATTAAAACAATTCCCTCTCATGAAGACATCTTGAGTTTTTGCTGGAAAAATGTGATCTCACAATGCTTCAGAGCATTACCAAAATTGTTGGACACACACCATATATTTGCATGTGCATTTTGAATTTATGGGAAAGTTACTAAGGCTATTTACCACCATCCCTAGTTTGGACTACTGACCAGATGGAAGATAGCCAGTCAGCGACACCCTACTTACCGACTGTGTTATACTGGGGAGCAGTGTAAATATTCCTTGTAGTATACAAACTTTGATTTTCTCATTTGGTCAATAAACTTTTGAGGTAATTTCTAAAAACAATGCATCACAGATTTCTTAACCCTCAAAATACCAACTTGCTTTTATACCACTAAATACCAGTGGGGCCCACATCTTATATCTTATTTTTTTTACCTGTGTTTAGCACTTTTGGTCAAGACTAACCAAAAAACACTTTTTAATGTAAATGATCCCAGCAGTAATTAGTGTGGTAATGATTTTAAATGAAAGATTTCTTACAAATATCTGAAGGTTGACTTATGCTAACCTTTGCCCAACATCAAGATGCATATAAAATCAATATTTTATGTAAAAATAAAGTTTTATTTTATGAATAACTATAGCTACTTACCTTGAGAAATTAAACTCTTTCCAATTCAAATATTTAAAAAGTTAAAAAAGTAAAAGGCTCATTATTAAATACAGGGAAATGATTTAGAGAGAAATAAACATGTGATTAATTAGCTATTTTTTTCAATAGGTCTTTGAGTTGTGTTTAATAATCATACACGATTGTTGATGTTTCTCAGATGCTTTTTATTTTGGAAAATTTTGTGAAGAGCAGAGGCTACACATACATGACAATGGATGGTTCTACTCCCATAGCAACTCGACAGCCAGCCATCAACAAGTTCAACAATGTTAGTTCTCTTTCTTGACCTGTTGTTTGCTTACCTAGTGAGTCACATACAAGTTTGTGTGTGTGTGTAGAGATATTAGGAGTGAATGGCAGTTTATTATGAATGTAAACTTTTTGTGTTCAACAAAGGTCAATATTATAAGGGTTAACTAACTAGTTAGTTTTTTTTAAACTGTTGCTTGAAAAATGTTTGAAATTTTGAATATTAGGAAGCACGTGTTTAATACTGTAGCTGTATATATTCAGATGAGAAAAAGTTTTTGGACAAATTGTGATTTTATTTTAATTTCATTAGAATACTTTATGTAACAATTCTGTAAAAATAAACTTTCCAACTTAACTTTCTGAAATAATCCATTATTGTCTAGGTCATCTTGTTTCCATTATCGTCTAGGTCATCTGGATGATGAATTTTGTATTGTTGAATTTTTCTAGTTAATTAATGTTTTTGAAATGTTCAGTATAATTATAAAACTAGGCAAACCTGTTTGCTTTGGCTAAATAAAAGGACACGATGCCCTTGCTTGCTCCAGAGTTTCAAAAGAGCGTCCACTACAATCATTTTGCCTGACCTTTGTGGATATCCAAAAGTCATTTCCTCTGTTAAAGTTGAGACATCTGTATTCTTAAAAATCTTTGGTCCACCAGTGTACAGATCAGGATGATTACAGATCTTTCTTAAGTTGATCAAACCTACAAACACCTGAAGATTGAAATATACAGAATAAATATTTGAAACAAACAACAGACATATTTGTGTTAAGGAGTGAACATTGTTAGCTTCAAATAATCATTGTAATGTTTCCATGCAAAGACGACAGAAAATGTTAAAAGTTATAATAATATATTATTTTCAAAATTCTGGAGTGTATTTAAGTAGAAGCATGAGATCAAAAGATATTTAAAAGGTACAAATACCCTTTATCTGGTTCTCAGTGATGCTTAACATAACCAGTCCACTGACTTTTTATACTGTATGGGTAAAACCTAATTGAAGTATTGAATAGTGAGTTATATTAGAAAAATGGGCTAAGATACATTTATACAAAATATTTCACTGAAAAAAAAATCAGATCTGATCAATGCTTGGTATAATTCTTCAATGCTGAGATAACAATACTTTGACTACTCAATTCAAGCATTAAGTCTTTAGAAGCTTAGATGAAGTAACTTTGACAAGTCAAATATTATCCATACATGTTAATATATCAATGCCTTAATGACTCAGTTCAGGTATTATTAAGTCTTCATATACTTGGATGAAGCTATTTTGACAACTGAAATGTAATCTTTAGATGTTAAGATAACCTATATCTTGACAACTCAACTCCTGTATTATTAAATCTAATCAAAAACATCTGAGGTGTCAAAAAAAAGGTGCAACCCAACATGGATTAAGCATGTGACTTACAAGAATGAAATCAAAATTAGCAGCCAAACTGGTAGCTACACTTATAGCATTGATAAAAATTTTACAGCAAATATTCATTCATTATGAATCTAAGTTACAAATGGACAGCGACTGCCTGTTGTAGAAACGTACAAATGTACAGGACAATGTTTCGAAGTCTTCAAGAGGAAGACTTTCGAAATGTCGTCCTCTACATTTGTAGGTTTCTACAACAGGCAGTTGCCATCCATTTGAAACTTAGATTCATTATGAATACTCTGCCTAAACAACCTATCAAAGATTCATTCATTAGTTAGCCAGGTTGCATTTTTTGTTCAACTTAGGGCATGATGGTGGGTAAAACAAAATACGTGGCCTAGCTAACTAATGAATGAATATTTGCTGTAAAATTCTTATCAATGCAATAAGTGTAGCTACCAGGTTAACCTCCAATTTTTATTTCATTTCGTTAACTCTTTCAGCACAGACTCGGTCCCTCGGACCGACCTCGTAACCATTTTGTGATTGTTATAGTTTACATGCTATAACTTTTAAATTAGTAAGTGTATGTTAATGAAATCTGACAGATTATCAGTAAACATTACAATGCTTTCATAAGCAAAATATCAAATTCTTTCATTAAGTGTTAAGATTTGTAAAGCAATGTTTTTTAATGTCTTTTTCTTTTTGCATGTTGCCTATCTATCATGCAAAGTGATATTCATTTTAAGATTAAAAATATTTTTATGCATCAGAAAATTTTTAAAGTTTATATGCAAAATCTTTATAATGTCCAGATTATCAATTCTTTCTTAAGAAAAAACTTTGTATTTTATCTGTTATTTTCAGTAATTAATCTCTGTACAGGTTTGGTAGATTTGACAAATCAGCAACCACCATAAAAAAATTGGGAAATAAATATAAGTTATTTCATTCTATAATGAACACAAATTATAACACGAAAACATAAATGTTTAGACTAAATAGCTTAAATCTCATAACATTATACATTTATATATATATTTATTATATTG
>NW_013666607.1:296524-297838 GCF_000517525.1 Limulus polyphemus | reverse complement strand
ATATGCAAAATATCAAATTTTTTCATTAAGTGTTAAGATTTGTAAAGCAATGTTTTTTTAATGTCTTTTTCTTTTCGCATGTTGACTATCTATCATGCAGTGATATTCATTCTAAGATTAAAAATATTTTTATGCATCAGAAACTTTTTATTTTATCTGTTATTTTCAGTAATTAATCTCTGTACAGGTTCGGTAGATTTGACCAATGAGCAACCACCATAAAAAATTGGGAAATAAATATAAATCATTTCATTCTATAATGAACAAAAATTATAACACGAAAACATAAATCTTTAGACTAAATAGCTTAAATCTCATAACATTATACATTTATATATATTTATTATATTGACCTTTCAGCCATGCCTCATTAACAATACAGAAGTTACAATGATGCAGCTCATGTGCACTCATGTTACTGTACCAAAAAACATAAAACTGATGTTTGATCTGTAAAAAGTAACTTGTCTTAGCTTTGTTTTAGTAGACTAGTATTTTGTAAAATACAGACACATTTCAATTATTATACATTATATGTGTACAGATTATTGCTATTTTGAAATAAGTTCTTAAACTTATTTTTCTTTAATCTTGGAACAGTAAATAAAGAAGTAAAGCAAACAATTATCTCTTCTAGTTACGACCTTTGTACTCAGTTGCTGCTTGACAAAGGTTGCTAAGCCTTTAAAAATTTTGCACGTGGAGGATACAAAACAATATTTTTTTAGCTTTTATATATACATTTGAATAACTAAAAAATCGTAAATTATTATATTAATATCACAGAATTCCAATATAATTTATAAAGCTTAGTAACTAAGATGTATTTTAGTCTAAAAAAATATGAAATTTCAAGCAGACCAAAGACACACCCTACTTCATTGAAATATTGGTTCAAAAGAAAGAAATGGCACCAAGCCCATTAAAATGGCTGAGAGAGCCACTAGGGAGAAATTCTGAGCTACTGATTGGTTATTCATGTCATATATATAGAAGTAAGTGTATATAAGGGAGCATTTCCAAAAAGGGAAAGAGATGGGCAGGATGCAACTGTGTTTGATTTATTACATGAGCAATATCTTAGCAAATTGAAAAGATGAGGCTCTTAATCTATATTCTAGCTTGTCAATATCGGTAATTTGAGTTTCTAATTTGTACAAAACTATAGACTTAGTATTTTGACTTCACAAACATCTAATCTGAACCGGTGCTGCATTCAACATATCACATGACACACAAAAATCGATGTTTAACCGTGTTTTTTTAATATTTGCTTTTATATTAAGAAATTGAGTAATATATAGTATTAAAATT
>NW_013666607.1:282048-295538 GCF_000517525.1 Limulus polyphemus | reverse complement strand
TACACACCAACAAACCACACTCCATATTAATCCACATTACCTTTAGGATCACAACCCTATTATTCAAAACATAACTTTACTTTATAGAACCAACCAGATTCTTTAAAATATATGGTGGTAGTTTTTCCTCTCTAAAACTATGTTAATCACTTCAGTTATAGTAACGCCATGGAATCTAGCTTAACAGTTTCTTGTCATCACTCACATGCACTTGGGACTGCCATACCAAGCATCATTATTTATGCTAATTGCTTAAGCTAATATCACGTGACGCTAAATGCTTTTTAATTAGAAGACTTTAACAAAATTTAGAGCAAATTTTTGTTTAAAAGTTGGCAATGAATAATGAATAAATACTATCCACCCGTATGATTCTTTTGAAAACTTGAGTAAGAACTGCAAATCTAGTTTCCTTGGCCTAACCAATACTAATGTATCTGCACATGCTTTCACCTTATAGTTTTGCTGCTCAAAATCAACTGTCTTTAATACAAATGACAAAAACTAAAAAAGGTCCACTTTTACTCTTAGGTGAAGCTGTAGTAAAAATTTCAGACCACTAGCTAACATGACTTTTTGTGTAGGCATTTCACAAAATTTTGGTCAAATGTGTGCAATTTTTGTTGAATAACTTTGCATTTAAGGTTATGAATATCTATCAGTGTACCAAATTTAAAAAAAAAATCCATAAAAGTTGGCTATCCATTAAGAAACACACAAATATATAATCTCCAATTTCGATTGAATTTTTTTTATGACTAAAAGTACAAAAACTTCATTTGATAGAAAAACATATTTTTGAAAATTGGTATGTGAAGTAAGGGTCCAGTAGAGCACAACCACTAAAAAATATGTGATATTTTGGATCACCACAGTCCAAGCTACACAAAGTAGAAAATCATTAAAATATCACTCCTGTTAATAACACACAGTGTGTCCTGCAAGTTGTTTTGGCCACAAGACATACTATAATGTCTCTCTATTTTCTGAGATGATACTACCTTAAAACTAAGTACTGAGCCCTTAGTTACTCAAATAAAATCTTGGAAAATCAACTCAGGTGTTAAATGATACTAATTTAAAAACTCATCTCAATACTTCGACAAACGAGCTCAAGTACTGTTAAGTTTTTATATGTTAAGATAAAAAAAACCTTGAAAAGTTAATTCTGGTATTGTTAAGTGCTGAGATGATGTTACCTTGAAAAGTCATCTCACATATTATCAAGTTCTTAGATACTCAATAATACTCCCTTGGCATCTAAATAACTTATTTCTCAATATTTTAGCTCACTATGTATGACAAATCTTGTCTTTATAAAGCATACCTCTCATATACACATAACATACGCTAAGCTGTTTTCTCAGAATCTTGTTTGAATAATATTTCAACCTATAAACTCAGTCGACAGATTTAACACAAACATACCTGTAATCTTCCTCTCACTATGTTGCTAATTCCGGAGAGTCTAAATAATCCTTATAAACAGTTTTCTGTTCCTCAGTCAACTTACAGAACAGAACCTGTAAGACAAAAGTCAAACTTGTCTTTGATCCAAGTGAGTGAGTATTTTATAAAAGCCTTAAAATATTTCATCATTAAATATGGATTCAGACACAACTTTCCATGTAACAAAGCACAAAAACAATTCTTATTGGCAATAGAAAATAATCATATTTCAAACAAA
Organism: Limulus polyphemus; assembly: GCF_000517525.1. Classification (NCBI taxonomy): domain Eukaryota; kingdom Metazoa; phylum Arthropoda; class Merostomata; order Xiphosura; family Limulidae; genus Limulus; species Limulus polyphemus. Next base: position 293,851 of record NW_013666607.1, on the reverse strand, counting down.
ATAAATAAATGAATATTGGAATACCTGAGTAGGTAACTAATATCTTTTTCTTCTCAAGATGATGACTTTTTATTTAGCTAAGCCTGATGTGTAATTCGACTACTATATTAATTGCTTCCAATAACTTAAGATTAAAAACCAGAAAAGACGCACCTTGGTGAAAATAAAGAGAAAAGTGCATCACACAAGAATGAAAAGATAGAGGACATAAGAAACACAATCCAGCAACAATAGCTTTCACATAATCTTGAAATTGAACAAAGATGTTTACACCCACAGCAACAATTCAGCCTGAAAGCTCTACAAAAACATTTAACTTAGTCTTACAAAACTGAATTGTGAAAAATAGATAAAAAGAGGGGGGGAGGGGAACAACAGGCATTACTCTCCCAACCTTAGAACTCCAGGTAACACTTTGGCAACTCTCAAGCAGTAATGAGTGGGTAAGTACAACATTTCTGTGCACAGTGGCATTAAATACAGTATATAGAATAACCTAAAGCACACTACAAAAACATTTCTTAATGAAATGTATTCTCTGTAAATTAATCAACAAAGCATGATAGGAAGACAATACAACAGATGATTCAGCACAATATAGTAATTAATAAAATATAAGTTACCCACTTATCAGGGAATTTGTTTATAACTAATGTTCTCTGTTAGCCTTTTGCATTTCAACTAAAAAAAAATTATACATGGTTGGAGATTTTTAAACAAAATTTAGAAATTGTAATTATTACAAACTTTTTTGAAATTAAATAAAGAAACATGGCTAAGGTCTTTAAAATAAGAAAGGATCAACAAAAGTTTCCAAATTGCAGTTTCTTTGTCAACACTAATTGCAAGAATAATAAGGGTGTTTACAAGATAAATAAAAAATTGGGAATTTAAAAACCTGCAAATACGGATCATAAAAAAATAAGGAAACAAAGCTGGAGATATTGTAGACATTATTTACTCAAACTACAAACCTCTATTTTGGCTACATGCTGTTATCTAGTATTACATTTGGTGGAGTCTAACCAGGAATTGTAGTTTGAGTAAATAATGTCTACAGTATCTCCAGCTTTGTTTGTTTAGTTTTTTTACAATTCGTATTTGCAGGTTTTTAAATTTCCAATTATGGACAAAGGATTACTTGATACGGTAGCTAACTTTATACATTGTAATGATGATAAACATAACTAGTAGCTAGCTGATATAGTTCATGATGATTTACTGTAGCTATTGACTATTTGATCGCATTAGTTTGAGATTTAAAACGTTAAGCTGCAGCTGGAGATTGTCATGGTGATTTATTTGAGAATACTGTTAACATTTACAGTTTCTATGAAACTAAATTTTCTATATATAATGCATAGCAATGAACAAGTCTAGACTAAGGCACAATCCCCATTAAGTGTATAAAATTTCATCAGTAGAAAAGCAGCCTTTTCAAATAAAACATATACGTCTAAAACATCGCTTTATATAAACCTTGCTAGTGAAAGTATCAACTTAGCTATTAAAGACAGTTATGTACCATCATTAATATACTATGAACGTAAACCAACCTGTTCATTTTTAGCTGCTTTTCAACGTCTACATACCACAAGAAAACCTATACTAGCCTCTACATTTGTTTAGACATCTTTTCCCTCTAACTACAAACTTAACCTGATCACCTGTTTACATACTAGAACTTAGTCATAAACTAGTTTTATTTAAGAAAGGACTTGTATCGCTGAAGTTCTTCGGAAAGAATTTTTATGAGAAATTAACAAACGAACAGAGACGTAACAAATTGGTGTCAGAGAGTGGGACAAAAAAAAGAAGATGGAAACGAGAAGTGGCAAATCAAACTACAGCTTAGCAGATTTGATGGTAGCATTTCTCTTACTGTGATTTTTCGTGGTTTCAAGTCTTTTAAAGGCCCGACAGTAAGTTTATCGTAGTTTCAAGTTCACTAATAGTCTGGTAACATTCATTTTATGGACATTTCTTTATATAATATATATATTTAAACAAGCCAAGAGTTCGAATTATTCTATTTCTTCAGCGTATGACTGACCTCTGACCTACGTAGCTTAGTTACAAACAACTTAGCTATTAAAGACCGTTATGTACCATCATCAATACACTATGAACGTAAACCAACCTGTTCATTTTTAGCAGGAAGTTGCAGATTAGCTTTAACATCTTCTTTCATTCTTCGCAAAAGATATGGTTTTATGGTGTCTCTTAATACAACTGCACACTTGTAAGCAGTCTGCACCTAAAGAAGGAAAAAATTACATAATGTAACTACTAGCAAAGCTTTCTACATAATACAGTCAGAGCAGCTTGCCTTCTTCCAATTGAAGTAATTTTATAACTCTCAGAGTTTTAAACTGTCCTGTGGTACCTTAAATAGGTTTTCAAAGTTTAGCATCGAAATACCTACTTGGACCTGAGAAGCATTTGAATAACCTCCCTGAGTGATTGGAACTGAAAACTGTTGCATGAAAACTGGCAGAGTTCCAAGTTTACCAGGGAAGATGAAATCAAAAAGAGACCAGAGTTCTTTCAGACTGTTCTGTACAGGTGAGCCAGATAGGATCACTCGATGAGGTGTTCGAAACTGAATATAAAACCATAAGTGTATTGAATCACTAAAACTACTACATATACAAATACATGACACGAAACTTTAACAGAAAATAGAAGAACCTTTAGTGCATTAGCTGATGGAGAGAAAACATTAAGTTGAAATTATGAAAACAATACAGTTACAAGAGTCAAGCTTTTGATTCATAAAGTTTGTTTTATTTTATTTTTTTCCACTATTATGTTAACAATATAATAACAGTTTATAAAATGTTCTGTAGAAAGAAAGTAGATTCAGTAATTTGTTCCTTTCTTGTTTTTAAAAATCAGGCATTAAATTTTTAGGCACATCAGAGCTTCAAACTTGGATAACAAAGCATCACAGATAACAGAGAAATCTCAAAGAAAATCAAGTATTACCTAGTTCATATTTAACTAATGGAAATGTAGCACAAACTCAACATCCATGTTGATTAATGAAGGTCTAAAACATCACAAGATTACACTAAGACAGTAAAAACCCACCTGCTTGCAAGCAAGAGTAGCTTGGGCATCGGGGTTGCGTATTCTATGTCCTTCATCAAGAATGATATAGTGCCACTCATACTTCAACAAAAGAGTCTGGTGCATTGTTAGTCCATTGTAGGAGGTAACCAATATCCCACTGCTCTTATTGAGGTTACGAACAAGAGACTCCTGATGAAGAAACAGTTTATAATTTTCAGCTACTTCACATTTGATGCATTCTTATGTATAAGAAACAGAAAAGAAGGAACAACTTTAAAAGTATTAGAATAACACTGTGTTTCTAAACATACCTACATTAAAATTACTTGTTACAATATTTAAAGTACTTTTATATTTACGTTATATTTATTAAAAACAAGTTTTCCATGAAGATTATTTTGCATTGTTATCTTAGTATATAGATTTAGAACTAGCCTAAATTCCCAAAGCAGGCCACACCACCATGATATGCTAATAGGTTTACAATTAAAAAATACTGTTAACAACCAGGGTACCCAACTGAAGATTAAATGCATTCTAATGCAGCTTAGATTTTAGTTTACTCATGTAATGAAATCATGTACTTTGAATAGCTTGATTTATTGAATTGGTTCCACAAACTTATAAATTAAGTTTTTAGATCTGATCTATAATTAGATCACTTTGATTAGTGGCAATTAACATTTCCACTCCAGGAACCCTCTTTAAACATTTTTCTGTACAAATCACTGTGTTACATTCAAACTATAATTAAACAACTTTACTATCAATGTGTGTCAATTAAATTAACATTACAATATACGTTATGATTCAAAGTTTTATTTTTTATTTTATTTTATTTAAAAAAACCTACAAAAAACATACTTAAAACAAGCTATGAAGAATCTCAACTTTTGCACTCTCAATCTGTTGAAGATAATGCCAGTCATGTAGATGTACATCTATGCAATAAGCACGTTTACTTGCCCTATTGATATGTAAGTTTCAAAGTACTCTGATTGAAAGCAGCAGAAACAAGTAATAAATTTTTTCAACCCCTGATGGGTAGCATGCCCACCTTCTATACTTTTGCTTGAGCTTTATGACGTACATATGGTTGCTACACATACATGTATATAGTCATTAGAAAGAGCTCATTTTATTCTATAATCCAACACTAGTTATTTTGAAATTAGTACACACGTGTTCATCATCTTGTACATGTAACTGCCTGTAGCATTGTTGGCTGCTTTATCCACAATAGCACGTAAATTTTTTTTCTAAGTATGTTATAGTCAGTGAGACAGTTAAATTGCATATAGGTCTTACTTTATTATCTTAGTTAATGATGTATTATTTATGTTTTAAAATGCATAATTGAAAGGTTTAAACATTTTTTAAATATACATCATATTTTGCATCAGTTCTCAAGGCTTAAGATCTTGTGCGAGGGAAGATAATTTTGCAAAAGGCTTGTGCATCTCTGCTGAAGATACTGTAATTACACCCTGAGGGCACCGTTGACTTGTGCAGCGACGAGTAATAAAGGCTAAAAGCACATGAAAGGAAATAAAACTTTAAAATGAACTATATGTGAACAGGAAAAAACCTAAAATTATGAATATAACCAAAATATATTTTAAGATATTGAATGAAAAATTAAAATGTATGTACATTTTTTTTTCTAATTCTTAATTCTAAACATTAGTGATATGATAGAGAAAATGAAAAATAAAATTTAAACATTTACCTTAACAAACTTTTGATATTCATTTAGGAGGTTCTAGAGGTTATGCAAATAAAACTCGAAAACTGTAAAATGAAGAAAAGTATTTGTATACTTAAAATAAAAATCATCTTGCACTCGAACTTTTAAGAGATTGAGTGCAAATAACTACAATATATATAAATAACATATCTTTAATAGAAATACTTAATTAAAATAATGTCATTCTTTGTGTACAAGATACTTATACTCTTTAACAAAATCTTACCACTTTTTGTGAGGATACGTTAAGAAATCTCAGAGTTACAGTAAGTATTGTTGCACTTGTATCATTCCCCAGACGGGGTCGTGTATTTTACATGACCCCGCCAAGAAAGATTTAACATTTGTGAAAATGAGGATTTAAGGTGCATGGGTGAATCAAAACCTACTTACTCACTGGTACTCATAACTTAGAATAAACATATTTCCAAAATTATAGAACTAATAAATCAAAAGATAAAAACAACACTAGTGATCAATATTTTGCTAAAATCATCTAGATTGTTTTTTGTAAGCCACATCATTCATATTCTACATCTAACAAAGTCCTTCTTAGCCAAGTTATGATACCAAGATATTCCACATCCTAACAAAGTCCTTCTTAGTCAAGTTATGATACCAAGATATTCCACATCTAACAAAGTCCTTCTTAGTCATGTTATGATGCCAAGATATTCCAAATCTAACAAAGTCCTTTCTTAGTCAAGTTATGATACCAAGATATTCCACATCTAACAAAGTCCTTCTTAGCCAAGTTATGATACCAAGATATTCCAAATCTAACAAAGTCCTTTCTTAGTCAAGTTATGATACCAAGATATTCCAAATCTAACAAAGTCCTTTCTTAGTCAAGTTATGATACCAAGATATTCCACACCTAACAAAGTCCTTCTTAGCCAAGTTATGATACCAAGATATTCCACTTCTAACAAAGTCCTTCTTAGTCAAGTTATGATACCAAGATATTCCACATCTAACAAAGTCCTTCTTAGTCAAGTTATGATACCAAGATATTCCACATCTAACAAAGTCCTTCTTAGCCAAGTTATGATACCAAGATATTCCACATCTAACAAAGTCCTTGACTAAGAATATCTTGGTATCATAACTTCTAAGAAGGACTTTGTTAGAAGTGGAACTTGAATGATACCAAGATATTCCACATCTAACAAAGTCCTTTTTAGAATATCTTGGTATCATAACTTGACTAAGCTAAGAAGGACTTTGTTAGAAGATGTGGAATATCTTGGTATCATAACTTGTAACAAAGTCCTTCTTAGTCAAGTTATGATACCAAGATACTCCACACCTAACAAAGTACTTCTTAGCCAAGTTATGATACCAAGATATTCCACACCTAACAAAGTACTTCTTAGCCAAGTTATGATACCAGGATAATCCACTTTTAACAATGCCCTTTATAGCCTAGATACATTACCTTTGTCCCTCTGTATGAGCCTGAATCATGTAAAACAGCCACTCGAAAGGGAGGCCACCACTTATGGAACTCTTTCACCCACTGATGCATTATAGTAGTAGGACAAACCAAGACAACAGGACCAAGACCATGATACCTTAAAATAATAGCAGAAGACATAGTAAAGATACGATAAGAAAAAATATTTTAGTCATAAATTTATGAAATATATATTTTAAACATACCACATGTGGTATTCTAATACCACAGAAAAGTTCCAGGCTTTCAAATAAGAATAGCACATTACTAATCTTGGTATAAGAACCAAATATTTTGTTAATATAAAATGTGTGTACTACGTTACTTTCACCTAAAATTTGAGTACTACCTTATTTTTTATCCAAAATCTGAGTATTAAATTATTTTCTTATCTAAAATCTCATTATTACTTTATTTTAATCTAAAATCTGATTACTTTATTTTAATTTAAAATATGATTACTACATTATTTTCACCTAAAACTTGAGTACTACCTTATTTTTTATCCAAAATCTGAGTATTAAATTATTTTCTTATCTAAAATCTCATTATTACTTTATTTTAATCTAAAATCTGATTACTACATTATTTTCACGTAAAACTTGAGAACTCCTTTTTTTTTTCTAAAGTATTATATTTCATTTTATATTATATTAGTTTCTCATCTAAAATCTGATGACTTTATTTTAATCAAAAATCTGATTATTTTGACCTAAAATCTGAATACTATTTCTGATTGTACACTCTGAAGTCCTTAACATATTTCTGAAAAGTTCGATAAATTAATAAAATTGTATACATTAAAAAAAGATATTAAAGTTTCACTTAAACATGTTAAACATAACATTTTAAACAAATAAACAGAAGAAAAAATCACATATGTCTTTACAAAACTTTCTTTATCACAATACACATTCAAAAATAAGAAAAATTATAAAACTTAAAAAAAAAATCAGGACATATCCCAACAAAATGAAAATCTCAAACCAATTTATGGAAACATAAAAATTGTAACAAAAAGTAATTTAATCTTTTTATAACAAAGTTTTCTTTAACCTGGTATTTTCCTCTATCTCTTAAAATGTTTCAATCCAGTAACTGTTTACTGTTCATAATTAAAGTCCAAAGGTTTAAAGATCTCATTTATAAATCACTGGGACATGCATGTACACTAGACATGATCAGTGTAGAACATTACAGCATTTATCAGAATTCAAGGCTTAATAAAACATCTTAGTTTGTCGATGATCTTCTCGGACACAGGATGGCCTTGATAAATTATATTTTTAACTAAAACAAGAACATCTCATGAAGGTCAAGAGTAAAAATAGCCTAAGTGGGTCCCAATATTACAGTTAAGTAATAGCTAATTATAACTGTTTATGTGTTGACTTTTGGAACATGAGGGAGGAGACTGCTAACTGCTATTTTTGAATATAACTGTTTTCAAACAGAATTACTTGTCTCCATCTGTCTTCAAATTACTTGAAGACAAGCCTGCAAGGAAGCTAATGACTTGAATGGTCTTCCCTAATCCCATCTCATCCCCTATGATCCCACCACTGTTTTGCTGATGAAGCTCCCACAACCACCTCACTCCAGTCTGCTGATACCTACATAAATACATAAAACCTTTTTTTTATAAATGTGTTGAATCTTTGCCAGAAACAGGTTTGAAACATGATGCAGATTGCTATTCAAAAGTGAATACAATAGCTAGTTTTAAATTATGAAAGGCATTAACAAAAAACAATAAAAAACACTGAGAGAGAGAGAAATATTTTTTTCATTTTAAGAATAATATCTGAAAAGGTTCATAAGTATGCTGATGTTTTAAAATGAATAACTAGTATAATTATATCTATATATACATATATATATACCTACTAGCAGAGGTACCTGTCTGACACACAGCATTTAATTCATTGGTACATGAATGATAGATGGCATGCAAGTGTATCATTCACCAGCACTGTGGCAGAAGCAAGGGAAAAAATTTATTGGCTGCCACACTCATAAAAATAAGAAAATAAAGTATTAAATGTGTTTTAGAATCCTTCTCGGACATAACCAAGAATCCTTGAAAGATTTATGGTGATCGGGTCAGGAAGTTGGAAATTTTTTTTATCACAGATATAAAAACAAACAGACATACAAACACATGCTACTTTACAGTACAGATAGTCAGAATTTACTTTTAACTAGGGCAAAAACTTATGCCATAGATAATATTTCAAAGCTACCAAAACATATACTGATATTAATAATTTCAAAATTTTCTGGTCTTTTCATTTAAAACATTAATCATTCCATACTTTCATCAAAAGAATAAAATGTCTTCTCAAACAACTGATAATATCAATATATGTTAGTATCTTTCTTCCACTATATGCAGTAGAAACCTACTACTGAACAATACATATAAATAAACAAATGATAGATAATTAAAAAAATGGCACATTGTCCAAATTCTTGAATACCATACAGACCCTTAATTAAAAAATAACATTAAGGAGAGCCATGTCTAGTAACAAAAGAAAACTATAAAATGTAGTTTATTCTATGACATATATAAAAGATTGGGATACTCTTATTATGAAATCAGGAATTTGTCCCGTGGCTTAGAATGTTGAAAAACATACCAACCTATATAGCTTCTTCCATATACAACTAGGGACTTTAAATCCATCACCAAACATGGTAAAACTCTCATCATCATCATCCTCTTCCTCTCCATCAATAATTTTTTTGTGTTTCATGGCAAGCTTTTCACGACGCTGAGAGCTACAAAAATAAATATGACAAAAAATATATTTTTATGAGTTTCAAACTTCCTATTATGTAGGTTGTTTAGACTTCCCAGTTTTACCCCTTCAAACTACAGAATGTCATATAAAAATTACATCCACAATATTTCTAAATAGAAATTTAGGCACTTTCAAATACTTTTATTCTAATGACAAAAATTCAATAATTCTCCTTTGTACAAACGATATAGAACACTTAAGTTACCATGAGTCAATGCTGAGTCAGTGGTAAGTTTACAGATTTACAACACTAAAATCCAGGGTTCAATTCCCACTGTTAGAAAGAGCACAAATAACTGATTGTGTAGATTTGTGTTTTGTACAAACGATATAGAACACTTAAGTTACCATGAGTCAATGCTGAGTCAGTGGTAAATTTACAGATTTACAACACTAAAATCCAGGGTTCAATTCCCACTGTTAGAAAGAGCACAAATAACTGATTGTGTAGATTTGTGCTAAAAAACACAACTGCAATGTGGATGAAAAATGTTTTGATAAATCAAACAAATGTATATCTTTTATCAATTTTAAAAAATCTAATGTTTTTATTTGCTTACAATTGTTTTTATGTTTTGCAATTCACAGTTTTACTTTTTAAAGTATAAAACTATAGCTCACTATAATCTTTTTAAGTACTGCTCCTGATGACCATCATCCTGAACTCTCTTCAGCTTAGTTTTCTTCTGACAGGCTTTACTGGTTGTTTCATTGGGATCATCAGCAAGAGAGAACCTCTTCTTCTTCTTAGCAGTAATCCAATTATCCATGGCAGCTTCATCTTCCTTTCTCTTTCTTCCTATAACCATAATTGAAGGTTATCCGATTACCCAATTTCAAGAACTTTGTCGTTTTCAAAAATAACAACAGACATTTTTCATGAACATTTTAAATAAACTTTATTTTCATGAAGAAAGCTCAAGCAGTAAATGATTTTTCAATCTTCCTAATAAGTTCTTTAGTTAAATGTCTCTCACCTTAAATAAAAATGATTTAAAACCTGAAACTTAATTCTATTAAGATGGTAGTCATTACAAGGTCCTACACATCTGGGAAATTTGTTGTAACTAAGTGACACGTGACATAACTATTTACTGGACGTACATTAGCACACTTATGGACACATTACTTTGACATCTCCAGAATCAAATTACTCTAGATTTCCATCCAAATATTACAAATGTTATACAATGTTCACTAATGCAGGGTCTGTTTTTTGCATATAATGCAACATGAAAGTGATTTTCACCCAACCCAAATATTAATATTAGAGATAGAAGTTTTTATTGATTAGTTTCTCGTTCAACTTTAATATTAATATTTGGGTTGGGTGTATGTAGAATATTAGAAGTTTTTAATTGATTAGTTTCTCGTTCAACTTTAATATTAATATTTGGGTTGGGTGTATGTAGAATATTAGAAGTTTTTAATGATTAGTTTCTAGTTCGTTAAGAAGAACACTACCTATGCAGATCAGAAATAATCTATAAAATAAATTACTAACAATTATCCTATAAAACAAACTGACTAGAAACAATGTTCTACAAAAAAACACAAGAAAACCAAAACCTATAATAATTACAACACTCTGAATCATTAGTTGGATATCCTCATTGTTTCCAATGTTTTCCACCATTATCTCAATAACTAACAAGATTCAATAGGCTTAATACATTTGGGCCAACTCAAGACCAAATGTTAAATCAAGAATGTAAAAATAATCTTCAAAAGGTACCTTAAATCAGGATTGAGAATTTGATCAATTAAAAAAAAACATCAATTGATTGGTCAAATATTATATTTTTTTATTTTGACTGCACATACTGAATTTTACAGACTTTAATGTAAATAATGTATATTACATGAAAATAAGATTCAATTTATGGTTCATCTTCAGCTTTTCAAAAAAAAAAAATAAAGCCAGTGTTGCCTACAGCACTGTCATTTTAACATTGTGTTTGTTTGTAATTAAGCACAAAGCCACACAATGGGCTATCTGTATTGTGCCCACCACAAGTATCAAACCCAGTTTGTGTGTTTGTTTTTTTCGGTGTGAGCTTGAAGAATTACCACTGTGCCACTGGGGGGACATTTTAACAGATAAATATTGTTATCAATCATTCTACCCAATAACTGTCTGTGTTTTTAAGTGATATGCAATTATTATGACGTTATATTTCAAGTTTAAAAAAATCCCAAATGTTGGCCACATAAAATTGAAAGGTATCATATTAAAACATAATGTAACATCACTTACCTATAAAGCTTTCAAAGAGTGAAGAACATTAAACTCATATTAACATAACATAATGTTTTGGGACAACAGGAGACCTATTGATCCATCCTCTACACTGAATTAAAATAATTTCTAAAAAATCTTAAAGCCAGCCCTTATCATTCATATACTTATCAAGCTTTTTTTAAACTCACTTACATTTACTGCCTCTACAACATCCAAAGGCAACCAATTCCAAAGGCCAACCACTCTGTTTGAAAACTGAAACTGTCTTAGCTGAAGATGACTCCTACTTTGCCAAAATGTATTTGTGTCCCCTAGTCCTACTATTCTCACTGTTAAATATGAAAAATGATGATGCATCAACACTATCAATTCCCTTTACAATCTTAAACACCTCAATCAGATCCCTCCTAACTCTTCTTTTCTCAACAGAAAACAATTTGAGATATTTCAGCCTCTCTTCGTATGACAACCCCTCC
>NW_013666607.1:272683-281067 GCF_000517525.1 Limulus polyphemus | reverse complement strand
CTTGGATGGCTTTAGAGACTGATCGATTATTACACCAAGATCCCTTTCCTTCGTAACACTGTTAAGGTTATTCCTATCCAAATTATACTTATATTTCAAATTATGATAAACCACATGCATGATCTTGCATTTATTATAATTAAAACCCATCTGCCATTTATTTGCCCAACTCACTAAATGATCTAAACCCTTTTGTAAATCAGCATCCTCCTCCTCACAGCCAGCAACACCCAACATCTCAATATCATCTGCAAATTCAAGTAATTGATTAACTATTCCTTCATATATGTCATTGATGTAAATCAATAAGGGCATAGATCCTAAGACTGAACCCTGAGGTACACCATTTGTGACATTAATCGAGTTTAACTGAACTCCATTTGTAACAACCCTCTGCTTTCTTCCATCCAGCCACTCTTCTATCCAATTTGTTAACTTATCCCCAACACCTATAGATAATTTTTTATAAGCTTTTTATATGGCATCTTGTCAAATGCACTCTGAAAATCCAGATACACCAAATCTACACCCTTACCCTCATCTACTTAAGCACTAACTTTTTTCAAAGAATGTCAAAAGATTTGTAAGGCAAGATTTTCCCTTAGTAAAACCATGTTGACTACTCAATAAAATTCTAAACTTTGTTAAATAACTTTGCAAAGCATCTTTTAACAAACTTTCCAAAACTTTTCCCACAACTGATGTAAGACTAATGGGTCTATAAGTACTGGGACAATTTTTTATCAACTTCCTTGAAAAGAGGAGTTACATTATTTAAGTTCCAATCCTCTGGTACCTGCCCACTATTCAAGGACTGACAAAAAATAATAATAAGTGGCTCACATATCCAATCTTTAACCTCCTTCAAAACCCTTAGGGAAATACTATCTGGCCCAGGAGACTTATTGTTTTTTCAACTTCCCAATTTTTTCTTAACTAGCTCAGAATTAATGCAGTCATCTTGTTTAATCTCGTTTCCATTTATCAACTGTTCAAGATGTGGAATACTGCTTAAATCTTCGTTAGTAAAAATCAAAGAAAAATCAAAAGTAAATTGAGTTGGTGATCTTCAACACCACCCTTCAAACTGTAGTACACCACCCCTTGAGAGTGAAATAAATTATATATTAAATAGGTTTGTACCCTCACTATTTCTCAATAGGTTTACCTATGTAAATACATAAATACAGGCAAATATAATATTTTTTTAATTTGAAAAATTATTTAAATCAAGTTTAAAAATTAAAATAAAATCTCTGTCCTGCTTAAAACATTCTAAGTGAAGCCTTTTATGCTACTCTATGTGAAACATCCAAACTGACCTTTCTTGGTGTTCAGTTCATCTTCACTTGACAAAACATCTATTTCTTCATCTGGAATGTACTCCTCATCGCTGTCCTGCTGCCAATAACCCTCATCCTCCTCTTCATCATCATAGCAAACATCTCCATTTTCAAAATCACTCATTTCTGAATCACTTCTATAGTGAACATTAAGACTAGGGAACTTACTCTTCACAGCTTTCGATCTTCTGCCAATTTTTGATCTCATTTTTAGTATCTTTTGTGCTTTATTTCGTTTTCGAACAGTTAAAGGTGTATATTGTTTAGAGGTAGATGGCTGAGAAGGACTTAAGCTCCCTTCATATCTATAAGAGTTGTTGTCAGAACCCTTACTTTGTGTTTCATCTTCTCCTGTTTGTGGAAACTTACAACTTTCAACTATACTTTTATTGATTTTTGGAGATATTTTCTGTACCATGTTCATTTTATTTTCAAATTCTCCAATGAGAAACTTTTCAAAATCTGTAATTTTTGTGTCAGATAGAGTTTTATGTGCTTTCCTAATCCCTTCACAGCTTTCACCACCAGAGGGAACCACAGTACCAAAAGGAGTCATTTGTCCAGTACGAATCAGTCTCTCTTCTTTTGAATCATTTCCATCAAAAATCTTTTGCAAGGAACTTCCTAAAAATTATTTTAAAAAATACTTTTCAGTGCTACGTAAACATTATTGTATTTATTATACACAAACTTGTGAGAGAGAGAGAATGAAGATTATGTAAGGTACAAACCCACTAGTGCAAACATAAATATATTTACAACTAGTTCAACTTTTCTACGATTTAATCTTGCTGTTTTCATGCACTTTGGACACAGTTACTTCTCTACACATATAAATAGTTTAAAAACAAGCTGCAAAAAATGTAATTAAAAAACTACATATTTTGGCAATTTCTGCATAAATAATCATATTTTTTATGACCCCTTCATAATTTTTCTGTACTTTTTATATAGCAAATGTCAGGGTTTTATGTATATGTGAGTGGGCTGAGATTCTTTTACAGTAGGTGTCTGTGACTTGTTGGTGAAAAATTCGAAACAATAAACGGACAGCACGCAATCTGCTTGTATTAAAATAATATATTCAAAAGAAGTCAAACATATGTAAAAAATTTCTTTACACTATAGAATATCACAGTTGTTTCTAAAGCTTTAAATAATTATCTTTTTTTGTCAAAAGTCCACACAGGCTGATTCATTTACTTTAGAACCCAATTAACAAGATTAATTATTCTTCTCTACTCTTATCACAATAAAGTGAATTATTCACTGACAGCAAATAATAAATAAAACCAAAATCTACACACGTTTATTTATATAAATAAAACCAAAATCTACACACGTTTATTTATATAAATAAAACCAAAATCTACACACGTTTATTTATACAATGTAGGAAACTCTTTCATGGTTTTTATACTGCTGTTACTTTAAAATATTAACATAAGAAGAGATTCCTGACATTGACCTATATAACAGGAAGAGTTTCCTGTGTTCTATTTAAAGATCAGTTGTTTATGTGTAAATTTACATCCATGTGAACTCACAATAATTACAGACATAAAACCAAAAGATATTTTTAAAACCTGACAGAACAAATAATGAATTATTATGTCCCTTGATTACTATGCATAATCTATGTACATAGTAGTGTTGATGTTATCATCACTTTCTGCAAACAATGTATCCTGAAACACAATGACTAAGTTTTATTACTTTTTATCTTCTTGAAGTGATAAAATTATCTTAGCAAAGTGAATCATTTAATAAAACTTTCATTCTTTAAATCAGTTTTTAGGCTAGTAGATGTGGTTCTCCACCACATGAATCAAACTGATAATACTATAAGAAGCTTTCTTCTCTGAATGTACTTCTATTTGACAGAAAAAAACGATATAAGGTGTGGCAAAAAGTGAACCTAGGGTTTAATAGTTATCTACATATAGAATCACTAAAAATATTTCACACTTAAATTTAGCTGTTAAGCTGTATAGTTGTAAACTGATTCTAAAAATCAATCAAAGTTAATCTTCATAACTGAATGTAAAAAAGGCTTATATATGTTATCTTGCACACATACAAACATATATATATTCTTAATAACACTGCTGTAAAATTTTATATCATGGTTGGGTCCTTTTGACTTATTTCATAAAATAATGCCAAGTCAATTTACATAACAAAAAAATTATTCATTTCTTCAGTATCGTTTATTATAAGTTACATTCCCTTGTAGGCCAAACCTCACAAACAAGGTTTCAACAGAAACTAATATATGCCTAACTTACAAACTTGCATAATTTGCTTGGTAATTAAGTAATAATAAACATACAGTATCTAGCTTATCAACTGAATCACAGAAGAATGGATTTTCACCACTTGATTCACTAACTGACACTGAATTGAATCACTAATTTAACCAGTCTGGTATATAAACAAAATCTAGTTTTCTGTGTAATACAGAAGTCTTCCAGATCTGACTAAGGCCTTAACTTTTATGAAATTTCTAGATATTCCATCATCATGATCTCATGACTGCTTCCTTCAGCAAATAAACATCTAAATTATAAGATGAAAATGTAACTTACGAGGATATTTATTATAAAAAATTTCAAGGTTGAGACCTTGCTTTACCTTTGTTATCCACTTGGTTAGACTCTTCAGAATTCTTATGTTGGAGTTCATTTGCCAGTTGTTGCAGCTGAATCAGCTGATTAATACAAATATTATATCACCATAACATGTTTAACTTTTGTTTAAAAAACAAAAAACATTTTCATGACTATTTTTGTAAATGTTAGTGACTGTTTATTAAATAAACTATTTTAATTCCTAAATAGTTTATTCTCTTTATAGGATTTTAGTTTAATTCTTAACACTTCATTGAACAAAGTTTAAACTTTTTGTTGAAATTTTAACAGGGGAGGGGGGCAAAATAGTGTGAAATTGTGAACTGAATAAAAAATTCATATACATGTGCTGAATGAACAAAGAAAGAATTATGTTTTTAGATTTTCCAGGGGGGTAAAAGTGTGCGTTATTTTGGCAGAATACAAGATTCTGGAAATAGAGGAAACACACACGACATTCACACTTACAACTAGTAAACACTATTCTGTTAAAAGAAAAGACAAGATTATTATGACAACTTACACAAACTTTTACTTTCATTTTTTTTTTACTTAAAAAAAAAAAGTTTAACTTTGAAATGATAGACATCAAGTTGACTAAAGATTTTAAAATATGAACAAATTAATGTCAAGTTCGTGTTGGTTTTGTTTTTCATAAAACTAACTCCAACCCATTATAAGTCACTCAATATAAGTACCCATCATTTAAGCAGGATTATTCAAGATTTCTAAGGGTGACATTTAAGGAAACAGTAACACTTTTATTTACAATATACCAACTAGAAGAAGTAAATACTGCTACTCAACAGTGTGTTCTATAACAATGATTATATTTATGGAAATTGGTATAAATACTAAAACAGTGACTGACTTCAATACCTTAGTTTCATGTTTCTTTTTGATAGTATCAACTTGCTTCTGGCATTCTGAGCTCAAAGAGTTTGCTTCACAATCAATCACAGCCAAGGTGTTTTCAATATGACCAATTTCCTGCTTTAAAGACCTACAATTAAAACAAATTATATGAGCACAACACAAAATAACAATCAATGTGTCACATAATTGCCACAATAAATTATGTCGTATTTACAACTTTAAAGGTAAAGATAGATAAGTGTATTTTGTTCTACAAATAAAGAAAAACTTTAAATTTCTCTTGACTAACATTATTGTACATTATGTCTGAAAAACATGTTTTGAAATCCAGAAAAGAACTAAAAGGCTGAAAAAAAAGATGCTACTATATATATATATATATATATATATGTGTGTGTATGTGTGTGTGTGTGTGTGTATATTTAACTTACAAAACTCATTGTTTACAAGAAAATACAAATACTTTAAATAATTAACTTAAGTTTTAATTTGAACTGATATGTATTTTCCAATATACATAATCAAATTTATAAACTTTTGTCTTAGAAATTGATATTAAAGAATAAGATTTAAAAAACAAGAAAGTCTGAAATTGATACAAATAATAATAAGACAAATTATTACTCTAGAAAAGTGAGAATGCATAGAAACAGCAAATTTTAGTTTTAAACTTAAAAACAAAATGTAGATTAAATGTTTTTTGATGTAATACCTGATAACAGTTTCTTCCTTTTCAGCTGTCTTTCTTTTTTCTTCTTCTTTCTGCTGCTTAAAAGCTTCATCTACTTGAGCAAGAACCTCTTTCTCAAAATCAGACTGATTATATGCACAAACCCCCAAACCTAATAGTTCCTCAGCTTCCTCTTCCACAGGAATCATTGGAATGTTTGTCTTATCAATCTTGAAGGAATTATCTGTTCCTAATCCATCATTAAGGTTCTTTGCCAAACCATCTTCTTCAGAACGAGCACCAAATCCATGTTTATCATTAACTGTAGTGATATCTTTAGCTTGAAATTTAACATCCTCACAATCCCCATTATTCACCACACACAAATGTTGTTCTTCATCCATTGTGATTCCTGTGATGTATGAAAGATGTCAAATAATTAGCTAAATTGTAAGTAGATACACATCTAAGTATGACATTAAGTTATTTTAAACAATAATCTTACAAAATATAACTTATTTATAACTGCTTAACTATAGCTTATATTATCATACAAACTTCTTAACTTTCATTTAAAATTTCCAACTAATAATTACTTTTAGGCTAGACCACACTTGTTCTTTAACAGGAGCTACTCTTGGCTTATAGCAAAAATACTTTTATAAATATAAATTATAAGGCCCAAAAAATAAAATATAGACAACATGAAACCATTTGGTCCTTCAAGCCGTTTTTTCACACCTATCTTTGGGCAAAATAAAAATTTAAACCCACCCTTTACCTGTCATGAAATTGTTTATTTCCTTCTACCACTGCCAATAGTAACTCACTCCATAAGCTAATCACCCTGTTATGAAAATAAAACTGTCTTACTGGAGCCAAGCCTGTTTTTATAAATCTTAAACTTGAGTCCTCTCATCCAAACACAGCACACATAAATCTTGAAGTCTTTGTCCTATCAGTCACTCAGATAATCTTCTAATTTCAACAAAATTATGTCTTGCTCTTCTTTTCTCAAGAGAAAATAAAATATCTTAAACCTATCCTCATAACCAGAGTCATCCTATCAGCACTCCTTTGAATCCTGTTCAATAACTTGAATAAGTCAATATTCTTTCATAGATAGGACACAAACACCATAAACAGCATCCCAGGCGAAACCCAATTAGTGGTTTATATAGACAATTACCTTTACTTATAATCAATAAATCTTTTAAAATACTCTTCACTCCCAACCTTCTTCAACAAACAGAAAACTAATCATTAAATACTGCCTTGATCCCACCAAATATCCTTCAACCTTTTTTTAAACTCTTGTAAAGTTCAGCTTTTACTGTTCTGATAGCAATTTTATCTGACTTTTCTAAGTTCTAAATTAAATTAAAATTAATTATCCTCCAATTTTTTATGTAATTGTTAATTTATAAACTTATAACTAGAACACCTAAGGATGTGGAAAGTGATTAGGATTGAAGTTGAACTTTGATGATAAATATGAACTAGGAATATAGCCATCAAACTCAGAGCAGCTGCATATGAGGTGGGGAGGGGAACTTTTCAATCTGTCCTACTAAAAAATGCATTAAGATTAGGAAAATTACTCTCACTCTCAGGAAACCAGGAGAATGCATAAAATGTAATACACAACTCAAGTACTTACAGGGACCTAAGGTCAACACTCTTTCCCAGCCATATTGGGTGCATCTGTGGCACACATTCTCTCACTTTGCCCATTCAAATAAACTTTGCCTACCCTTATCCCCACTTTCAATTTGCCTCCTACTGAGTCTTAGTATAAGGTGAAGCTCTACAGAAATGTAGGACTAGGAGTTATAGTTATACTGTAACTTTTGTTTTTTGTTCGTAGGACTAAGGGTACGATTCTGTCGATTCAGGGCCCAGTGACAAAGGCCTGAAGTCCCACTATTAGTAGTAGCAGTACAATTTACAAAATAGCAACTACCAACTCAGTAACTAAGTTGTAACACTGAGCAATAGGACACAGTTTTCACGTGTTACTTTAATATTTAATTCAATTTTAAATATTATTATTAATATTGTTCATAATGAATATACATTAAGAGTTAATAATTAAAAAAGCAGCCTTACTTACTTAGAATAAATGTGACCGATATCAAGGGCCTCTAATAAAGTACATTATTTCAATCAACACTCAAAGTATAAAGTTATCAAGGGTTAAAGAACAGCAATTGATTACATATCCCACAACTACAAACTCAGTTATGTAATCGCTGTTGTAGAGGCCGCTCTGGGCGTATTGTGCTTTTTAATAAATGTCTGATACAGAACGTCATTATCAAAATATTTAATAGCCAATTGTCAGTTGGTCACGCTCTGTATCTCCTCAATGGAGATTATATATTATATATTATAATTGTCAGATATACAAGACTTTTTAATTTAAATTTAATACGTGAATTATGATTTAGGTAGTTATAAAGAGCCAATGTTAAATTCAATATTTTTAGACGCGATAATTTATCGCAGGTTTTCCTATGTGGCTGTTTATGAATCATTTGTTGTATAATTCAGTTGTTGTGAATTAACATCACGTTACTCGAACTTTCCAAATTTTTCTCGTTGCAGTATTGTTACATTATAATGTCTTGTATTTTGTAGAAAGTTCTAGAACTCAGTCGGGCAATATGTCTATATATATAGGCGATCAAGTTAGAAGGCCTGTCAACTTTCCCGATTTCGGCGGGAATTTCCCGATATGGAGTCCTGTCTCCCAATCTCCCGACACGTGACGATCCACTATGTCATATGGGCCTTCCCGTGGAGAAGACAAATTAGGAGACTTCCATTTGGTTTTCCTGGGATTATACAACCATACCTTGTCTC
>NW_013666607.1:266520-271750 GCF_000517525.1 Limulus polyphemus | reverse complement strand
AAGAAGAAAGGGGAAAAGAAAGATTGAAAAAAGAGAAAGGGAGACTGAAATATAGAGAATAAGAGCACATATTGAGATCACCAAGCTCATCTCACAGAAAGAGGAAGGACTCAAGAATGACAGTGGAGTCAGGGCCAGCCAATTCATGCTCTCAAATATGATAAAAAGAAAGACAAGATTGATGCTTTCCTGGAGAGATATAAAAGATTTGACCAAAGTCAGAACTGGAACAAAGGAGACTGGACAGTCTATCCCAGCCCACTGCTCACATGAAAAAGCCTACAAGTGTATGCTGGAACAGTATAAGAAGATACCATGGACTATGACAGGTTAAAAGTGGCCTTGCTGAAACACTATGAAGTTACCAAAGAAGGTTTTCGTTGGAAGTTCAGAGAAGTCAAACCTGACACAGGATAAACTGTATTTCAGTTTGTGGCAGTCTATGGTAATACTTCACAAGATGGGCTGACATGGCCAAGTGTGAAAATAAATTTGAGGGACTGGCAGATCTACTAACACGTGAACAGTTCAGGATTATATGCTCAACTGATATTTCACTGTTCTTAAAAGAGAGAGTACCGAAAAACGTGGACGAGGTGATCAAGCTGGCAGAACAGTATATGGAAGCCCATTGAGGGAGTATAACTGGCAAGTTGAAATCAGGGGTGGCTGACCAGAAACAAGATACAACCAAAGGTGACAAGAACTTAATATATGGGTAAAAAGAGGCTATATTTGTTACAAAATAGGGCACATTGCAAAGGAGTGCAAGTCCATCACCAACAAGCAACAGCAGAAATCTCAAAGTAAAGCAGTTGGAGCTACCTACAAAGATGGTGCTGGCAAGGAACAAGAAAAGAGTGACTGTCACCATGATTGCTGCTGCCAGAAGAAATAGAATGGAGACAACTCACCAGATTCACCACAAGAAGAAAATGCTATTTCCATGATCGATCAGTGCATGACTGGTAGTCAGTTCAAGTTAGCAAATGGGTCAACAGTGCCAGTAGTGATTGTAGCATGTGATAAACATCGAGATATGACAACAAATCACAACATGCCAGTAGGTGAAGGCTATGTAGGGGACAAGAACCTGAAGGTCCTGCGAGACACTGAGTGCAGTAGTCCAATGATGAGAACCAGTCTTGTATCTGATAGTCAGATGACAGAAAAGGTACATCTATGTGCGCTGATTGAAGGGACAGGGAGAAAGTTTCCTACAGCAAGAATAAAGGTGGGCACTTCAACTATATGTGAGACCTGGAAGCCATGTGTATGAAGGCACCCATATATGACTTGGTGATTGGAAATATATGAAGCAGTAGAAGTTTGGAGGAACTAGACAGAAAGATGACTGGTGAAGTATCTGTAGTCACCACAAGAGCTCAAGAAGAGAAAATCAAGCAAAACATCAAGCCCCTGCAAATCTCAAAAGGTATCATCCCGAAATGTAGGTTTATGGGAACTGAAGGAAGCACAGAAGAAAGATTCTTCACTGCAGAAACTTTTTAACAGCACTTGGGAGAAAGTCGAGCACAATACAAAGGGGAAAAGGCTATCAGAATAGAGGACCAAAAGGGAGAGCTGTACCAGATCTATCAAGGCAGTTATACTGGGGAAAATGAACAGATCATAGTACCAACAAAGTACCCGACCCAACTTATAAAGTTGACTCATGAGTCGAATGTGGGAGGACATCTAGGAGCAAAGAAAACAGCAGACAGAATCACCAGCAACATCCATTGACCAGGTGTCATAGGAGATGTGACAATATTCTGCAGGTCATGCAACATCTACCAAAGGACAATATCTAGAGGGAAGGTAACCAATGTGCCACTGGGTGTGATGCATCTCATAGAAGAGTAATTTAGCATAGTAGCTGTGGACTTGATCAAACCACTACTGCCTGTATCTGAAAGAGGGAAACTGTTACGTGCTTATGGTAGTTGAATATGTGACATGTTACCCAGAAGCAATAACACTGCCAAAGGTAGGGACAGAGAAAATAGCAGAAGCCCTTCTGCAGACCAGGCTTTCCAAAAGAAGTCTTGAGTGATAGAGGGACCAAGTTTACCTCAGAACTGATGCAAGAGTTGTGCAGATTCATCAGAATTGAGCAACTCTTTACCACCCCATACAAACCCAGATGGACTGGACTTTGTGAGAGAGTCTGTGGGGTCCTAAAGAGCGTGCTGAAGAAATTTATTGTTGAAATTTATCGCCAGAAAGTCACAGACATCTACTGTAAAGAATCCAGCCCCTATTAAAAACCTGACAGTTCTTAAGTAAAAAAACAACAACAACCAAATAGAGCTGGAGGAGTTTCGAGGAAATTATCATCACTGAAGTCTTAAACAAGGTTTTAGTAACGATATCATATCTAATACCAGTAGGGAGCTCAAGTTCCTGGCTTCCTGCCCTTATGTCCCAAAAGTGCCCTTTTTCCCAGTCACAGAAACTGTCAACAATTATGAAAAGTTCACCTCAATCTACACTTTGCTTGCTACGAGTTATTATGAAAAAATAAATACAGCGTTAAAATGGTACACAGGCCTTTATGATAAAAAATAATTTTGATAAGTTATTAATTGTTAATATGTAATAATTCACCATTTAGTTTTAAGTCGTAATCAATGTTTCTAACAACAACTGAATAGGAATAAAAGAGGATCTGTTTGCTTCTATGGTTTTTACCAGTACTGATAGTCCCTCTAAAATCCCATCCCTTTAAAAAAGACACATTTGCCTTACGATGCTTGAAAAGTGTCATTTTTTTTCCAATGAGCCCCTGCTCTGTTAATGTTCTTCGCACATTACTTACTAATTTAAGTGTTAAAAAAACAACTAAGGATGCTTTTTGAGAGTACAGCTCTTAGCTCTAATAAAGTTTAAAGTTGAACTTCAAATAACCTAGACAGAAGGTAACTTCATGGTGATTAGAATATTAATAATACAGAGGGTTGAGTAAGTTATGTTAAAACAGCCGATATATAGTCATGGTGAAATGGCAGGTATCAAAACTAAATGTTAGCACTGTTTATCATTTTGTAGTTAGTTTGATGCCACCGAAAATTGGCCACTTTGGTAAAGGATATGTAACAGACTTTTCCGATGCAAACTATACATATACTCAAAATCATAAAGTTGTGTTCAAATTGAGGACTTAAATTTCCGAGACTGGGATAGCCCTTTGTACTTAATGGCATTACAAAACAAACGAACATAAATCAACTTTGGATACCAAACCATCTAGAAAAAATATACAAGTTGTACTCCAATCATAGTAAGCACAGTGTGGCATCTAGTAACAGGTTAGAATCCACAAACACAAAGTTTTTGACAAAAATCATCCACGTGACCCAGGCAACAGTACACAATAGATAACCAAGAAACATCTTCATCTGGAAAATCGACCTAGGTCATGTGTACACAAGTTACTTTCACAACATATCCGTTCAACCGTCTCAAACCTCAAACAGCAGTAGAATGAAAGGGATATTCATATTATGGATTTATGTGCGATTGAACTTTTGCAAAATGTGCTTGTAAAGTGTCATCCTTGTACCCTGCATTGTTTATGGAATCATATAGAGAGGAGCTGTGTGCTCTGGATATAACAGCCTTATGACGAAGCCTTTTGAAATGGAATTTACTCTGCAAACTGTTTTCAAAATGCACGATTGTCAGATAGACCATGATTGGACATAACAATATAGACTAAATGACGTGGTGAGGCTCCAAAAACGTTTGGATATAACGTACTCAACTTCTATATTACCCTAATTCTTAAAACAAGGGGCCCATGAAAGACTTGGGAAATTAATGGGTTGTTCGTTTGACTTCTAAGACTAATAAAGTGCTCAAATCGATATTCCAATATCCCTTAGATAAATATCTCGAGATCTGACATTTAGTAAACAACACGTGGTATGTCTTTTAGAAAAAAAGGTATTTGTTTTATCAACTTATTTGATTTTTTTTAATTAGCTATGAGCAGGTTGATAAGGCACTTGACTCGCAATCTGAGGGTCGTGGGTTCGAATCCCCGTGCCACCAAACATGCTCGCCCTTTCAGCCGTGGGGCGTTATAATATGACGGTCAATTCCACTATTCGTTGGTGATGACTAGCTGCCTTCCCTCTAGTCTTTCACTGCTAAATTCGGGACGGTTAGCACAGCTGGCCCTCGTGTAGCTTTGCGCGTAATTCAAAATAAACCAAATCAAATTAGCTAATCATAGTTGATGTTGTATGTCTCGACTTTCAGAGAACTGTTGCTATGTCGTTTCATGAAGGTTAATAAACAAAGAAGAATCTTGTGAAGCTGGTGCCAAAAATGTTAAACTTAGACAGAAAATCTGTATGGCGGTAGAAAGTGGTGATATTTTGCTTTAAGAAAACTGACTGGAATGCTACTACGTCAAGAACCTGGTTTTGATCTTTTTTATCATTTGTGCAAATCTGTGAAGCATTATTTTCAAATATGATAATGGTACTAAATTAATGGCAAATCTGATTCTCTGGGTAATGCGTTTTTTGTATCAAAGGAATCTGGATAGTATTTGTGAATGGGCAATTAAGATCATGAAAATGAAAGACAATAATAAAAAATGAAATTGATATGAGTGTTAGAGAAAAGACATAGATGTACTCATTGACAAGTGTCCAGAACCTCTGGCTCACTGTTTTTTCAGTGAATAGAACCAAGAGGGTGTTGGGTGTCTACTTACAGGTATTAAAAATCTTTAAGTATAATGCGATTGTATAAATGTTAATGAGGCTTTATTTAGAGCACAATGTATAAATTTGGCCTCTTTATATGTTGAAAATGACCTACAGACGAGTTACTAGTGTGAGGGTTACAAAATGAGGAGACTTGGTGACTTCAATCTTATTTGATTAGGGATGTAGAAGAATTTAAGGTAACATGATTCAGATGTATCAAGTTCTTAGGAGCCTAAAAAAGATGTTATAGGAGGTCTGATTTGACAGTGGATGAAATGAAATATCTGAAGCAATAAATATAAGCAGAATTATTTCGTTTCAAGTGTTATAAACTTATTTAGTGATTTACCTGATGATGATTATGATCATGATGTAATGTGCGTGCTCTTTACATTTGTTTAGCTTTTTGTTGGAAAGGCATACAGATACTAAGAGCTTCATATTGTTACGTCTCCGTTTGTTAATTAACTTTCCGTAACTTCGTTCCGACGAAACTTTAGCGACAC
>NW_013666607.1:265324-266247 GCF_000517525.1 Limulus polyphemus | reverse complement strand
TAACAACGATATACAAATATACAAATATACAAAGATATACAATGCATCAAATGGGTAAATGATCACTGCCTAAATCATATCTTACATTGTAATTTGTGCATTTGTAGCTGAATTGTGATGAGCATATACATATATTAAAGGTATCACTGGTACTGTGTGAGAGACTTATGTGTGTAGATGTAGCATCATTTAACAACGCATTACTTTCTAGGAAATTATAAATACTAAGTGTTTACTACTGAAGTCTCCTATCATAATCAGATTTTTACTGTATTCGTATAGTTTGTTTAATAGATTAATATCAATAGTTTTTGAAGGAGAACAGCAAATACCCACTATTATGATGCATTTGTTAGGTAGACATCTATTGCTAAATTTTCATCAGATGTATTAGTCACTATCTGTGTGACCGATAAGGCCGATTTAAAAACTAAAGATATATACCCCTATTTGAGTCATTTTTATTTAATCTGTCTACTCTGATTGACGTATATCCAGAGGGTATGTAATTTATTCAGCATAACTTCTATGATTACTAATATATCCCTATTTTTAGATGAGATTATACCTTCGATCTCGTACCTTTTGGAAGCAAGACCATCTTGGACTTTGATGTATTGTACCGTGAATTTTAGACGAGAAGGGAACCGATAAGTTGTTGTATTATGTATTGTTACGTATCTGCTCCTTTGTTAATTTCCGGTATAAATTCTTTCCGAGGAACGTCAGAGATACAAGTCCTTTCTTCATTAAAACTGGTTTATTCTTTCTTGCTACAACTTTTTAGTACACAGTCACTTTAAGCTTAACAACCTTTATAACACGCGCTATAAATCACAGTGATTCACACACTTTACTTACGGTGCCTACTGTTCGCTTGACTCAGTTATCTATATCTTCAATCTATCTATATCTCTTCAATC
>NW_013666607.1:262862-264324 GCF_000517525.1 Limulus polyphemus | reverse complement strand
TATGTCATATGGGCCTTCCCATGGAGAAGACAACTTAGGAGACTTCCCTTTGGTCTTCCTGGGATTATACAACCACACCTTGTCTCCTGGTACAAAGCTGACTTTAGAAGATCTCTTATCATAACATAGCTTCATGGAATCAGCAGATGTTTTCAACTTTGAGCGCATTTGATGATGAATATCACCCATCCTTTCTGATAACACTTTCACGAACTCTGGCACATTTTCAGGCAACTCTTTGTAAGGTGGGCGTCCTGTTATCATGTCCACTGGCAACCGAAGTTCCCGAACATACATCAGCTTTGCTGGAATGTATCCAGTGGCTTCATGCTCTGCTGTTCTAAACGCCATCAACAGTGGAGGGAGTAAGACATCCCAGCCATTTTGGCGGCTATTACAAAACTTTGCCAATTCCTGTCCCAGTGTCCAATTGTACTTTTCTACCATCCCATTAGACTGTGGGTGAAGTGGCGTTGTCCTGGTCTTTCGGATGCCAAACAATTTGCAACATTCATGGAACACAGCTGATTCAAAGTTACGGCCTTGATCAGAATGCAGTTCGTATGGCATACCAAATCTGAAGAAGAAATCACTAATAGCCGAAGCTATAGTTGTAGCTTTCTGATTTGGTATTGCATATGCCTCAGGCCACTTGGTGAAATAATCCATCACCACACAAATGTACCTGTTTCCAGCACGAGTTTGAAGCAAAGGACCAGCAATGTCAACGGCCACTCTTTCCATTGGTGCGCCAACATGATATAACTTCATTGGAGCACGTACCTTATGCTTGGGTCCCCTTTTAGCACAACATGTACTGCATGTCCTGCACAATTCTTCCACATTTTGCCTCATACCTATCCAGGAAAATCTCTGTCGTAGGTTATTCAATGTCTTCTTAACTCCGAGATGTCTTCCTGTTAAACTCTCGTGGAATTGACGCAGCACAACTTCCCGTAATTTTCTCTGTATAACTGTTTGCCAGGTCGTCACTTTCCCATCTCCGGAGAAGAATTCCATCTTCACGCTTCAACTGGTCCCATTGTGCCCAATAGTTCTTTGTCACAGGGCTTAGACTAGACACCTTCTCCCAAGCAGGGCACAAAACACTTGCTTGTAGAAAATCAATTATTGGCTTCAAGTCTTGGTCTTTCTCCTGTTCTGCTTTAATATCTATACTTGGTTACACTTCACCATCATCAACTCCTTCAGTCACTTTGACTTGAGCTTGATGGCACCTGGGTAGTTCAACCTCTCTTTTGCAGCAATGTCTGCAGTCATTTTTGCAGGGTCTTTGGCTCAGCCCGTCGGCATTTCCATGAGATTTTCCTTCTCTGTATTCAATATCATAATTATACTGGTCTATTTTTCCGATCCAACGTGCCAGTTGTCACTCTTGGTTCTTTAATGATCTTAACCAACATAATGCAGCATGGTCTGTCCTGATGGTAAACCTGGCGCC
>NW_013666607.1:256691-261883 GCF_000517525.1 Limulus polyphemus | reverse complement strand
AAATTCAAAACAAACAAACAATCCTTCGTACAAGATCACCATTATTGCTGACACTCATGTCTGGAATGTGACTTCTAGCAGTACGAAGTGCTGCAGCATATGTACGTGCTGGCTGTGTCGTTGATGCCTGGAGGAGTGGTATTTTTGTAGGTATTTGTTGAGTGTGGTTTGTATCTGTGTGTTGTGTATTTGTTCATGTGAATTGGTTATTATGATATATGTTATAGATTCTTGTATTAATCTCTTTGTATTTAGAGTTTGTTGTATGTTGTTGCGTACAATTACAGCAGTATGGATTCTGTTGTTCTTTCTGGCATTGGAGTGATCTTCGCCACATCAGTCACAACGTGGAGAGATTTAGAGTCCACGGAAATATGTCTATAGCGTTGGCAATTGAACCATTGCACCACGACTACGGCTGCCGTTTTAGATTCTTCTATCTGAAATATCTGATAACAGAGAATAATACCATTTAATATTAGGCTCTGGACATCTTGGTTTACGGACTTGCAAGACTAAAATCAGGGGTTCAATTTTCCTGCGGTGGATAAAGCGCAGATATCCCATTGTGTAACTCTGCGCTAAAATACAACAACAATTAAATAATTATTCAATTTCTGAAACTAACAGATATATTATTATCTTAAAATTTAATAAGTAATGTAAGAAAATAATACTAATAAACATTTATGAATAACAAAATAGCTTTTATGAAATAAGTATCCAAAAATATGGTTATTAAATATATTAAAATGTTGTCAGGACAACGGCATGACGCTAACACTGTCAAAGTGCACTTCAATAACCCTAACTAAAGCGTATTTGTTTATTAAATATTTTGTTTATACAAGTTTTAGGGTTAGTGAGTGACAAAAGCATATTTCCCTATCTTGTTAAGATTGTAAGACATGTTATAAGTTAAAATATTCCTTAATTTATTAAATGAATGAAAATCAAATATCTTGCCTAACTCAGATAAAAAGTTGTTCTGAGGCTGATTTGATACTATGTGGTTCTCGGCTAGGTTTGTGCCAGATTAGACCACATCTTAGACCGAAAATTCGAAAGTTTAAGTCTAGTACTAGTAGCGGTAAATATGTCAAAGATTGTGCCACTTCTACTAGTCGAAAACGAACAACTTCAGGTACAAATTTGTCAAGAACCCTGTCCTTAAGAAGGACTGTCTCTGCTGACCAGGTACGCATGTTGCTAATCATCTTTGGTTTAGTCTACCTACGTTAGTGCAAACATTAAGAAGTCACACTCAGTGTAACTTTCTTTTTTTTAGGGGGGGGATGATTTCACGTAGACACTCAGGGCAATAATTTAACTTGGTATTGCCCGAAGTATCAGAAGCAGATCAGCATGTGTGATTTAAGAAAACTTAAATGCCCATCTATTGTACATATGTAGAAATTTAAAGTGGTTTGATTCTTTGTTTTCGAATTTCAGAAAGTTAAAAATAATAATAGTTTCTTATTTCTCATTATGAGTAAAAGAAAGGTATCAGGGTATCAAAATTAGATCGTGCTTTTATTGTTGTGATGCTGTGTTATATGTTTAATAGTTTAAAATATTATTTAATAATTATCAAGACTGATCATAGAAAACTTTCTAGATAATACTTGGCATCAAGATAATACTCAAGCCATCAATGCAGGGCTTTGCTCCTAGTAGCAAAACTAATAACATTAATTAGGGTGTATTTATAACATAACATTAAAGAACAACAACTTGAACAAGAAACCTTTTGGTCCATCTAGGCTGTCATATTCACTAAATTAAACTAACCCACCTCAAAATCAACTTTTATCATTCAAATATTTATCAAGCTTTCTCTTAAACTCCCTTAAATTAACTGTAAGCACCACACATATGAAGGTAACCCATTCCAACCAACCAGTTAAAAAATAAAACTGTCTTAACTGAAGGTGACATCTTCATTGCCAAAATTTATATTTGTGTCCCCTAGTACTACCATTCTCACCATTAAATATGAAAAAAAGATGATGCATCAATACTATCAGTTCCCTTAACAAACTTAAACACCTCAATCAAATCCCCACTAACTCAGAGTTAACTCTAAGTTCAGAGGTCTTAATCTATCCTCGTTTGATGACATTTCCATTCCAAGTATCATCCTAGTAGCCCTCCTCTGAACCCTTTCCAACAATACTCCAAATGTGGCTTAACCAATGACCTATACAATGACATTATAACCTCTTTAGACTTTTATTCAATATTTCTGCAGATACAACCTAAAATCCTATTTGCCCTGCCACTAGCAACAGCACACTAGTTAGGTATACTATGTATACTTTTGGTTTCTTTACCTATGAAAGGATATTGACTTATTGGAAAGGGTTCAGAGGATAGTTACTAGGATGATTCTAGGGATGGAATAACTATCTTATGGAGATAGGTTTGAAATCTCTTAATTTAACTATTTCTCCTAAGAAATGAATGGAAAGAGATGATTTTTATGAAGTTTATAAGATATCCAGTGTATCAACTGAATAAAGCTCTCTGATTTATTTGTGATGTATTCTGAATAATAGGAAAAAAAAAAAGAGTCCAAAGTTTAAGATTTGAAGCAGACAGGCTAGATTCTAGTGAAGTCTTTTTTTTAACAAGGTGACTTGCATATGGATTGAGTTACTGTCAACAGTTTTGATGGCTGCCATTTTATATTATAAGAGTTTAAAGGAGGAAGCAATGATTTCTTGAAAAGTAAAGGGCAGGTTTAAGTTATTGTTTTTCTCAAGGGTAGGAGTGTAGGGAGCTTTGAAGGAAAAAATAATCCTTTGTTGTCTGTATGTTATGTCATATAACATTAAATTTCTTAAATAGTAATAATTACATTGGACAAATGTGATAGGAATAGTACGTGAAGCTTTAAATGTTACAATTCTGTTTCAGTGCTTGCTAATTTTAATAAGGAGGCCCAACCTTATCAGATGTGCCCTGACTAAGGGCTGAAAACATTGTAAAGCAGCAAGGTTATACCCAAATGATGATCTAAAGTATCAAAAAATAGTTAACATACACACACATACACTTACAAGTTTGAAGTTCATGAATTTAAAGGTTGTATTTTTTATTACTATTCATTAATGAATACCGAAATTACGATGAATAGTTCATACAAGCTTTTGTAGCTTACCTGTTATTATTAATTATTAATGCAGATTTTAAGCAGCTCTTCTGATAGCGGTTGTTACACGGTGTTACATATATATTTGTAGAGTAATGCTTAATTGTATTGATTGAGAATATTTGTACGTATATTGGAATGTAATGGGCTAAATTATGACATTTAGGAGATAGGGTTTAAAATTATATAATATAAGCTGTTAGCAACATTTATTGATTAGCGAAATTATGAAGGTATTTGAAGTTTAATAAATCATACAATTGAATTGTTAGTTGAAGATAATCAATGATACAAATAGATGTGAAATCTTTCCCACTTGCATAGTATAATTGCCATAAGAAACAAACATATGTGTATTTAAAGATTTGTGAAATATTCAAGTGTAAAACATGAAATTTTAGTGAGAGATTTGGACTATATGATACAAGCTGATGGCATAATTATCAGTAATTCTTTTGAATGACTTACATTATGAAATAATGTGTCTAAATCTATATGTAAATTGCCATTGGTTGGTTAGATTAACTATCTATAACTGAAGAATCACAGAGCCCTTTATGGAGCCTTTAATATAGACATTGTTACAATTTTTTCATTAGTATGATTAACAATATGACTGAAACTTGTTATTTCTAAGTCTTAGGTAAAGCATTTTGTTGTTTTTTTTATTAATATAAGTTATAGCTAATATTATACAGTGTGTCCGAAAAGTCTGGAACCATAGACACTTCAACGAACTTCACAGAATGTATTCCACATATTGTCCTTGTAATTCAAAACAAATTTGAAGATGGTATTTCTATTCTCTGTGTACACTGTGAAGCATATTCGTGTCATTCACACTGCCAGTTTCCTTAAATTTAGTTAGCATCTTCCCAGAGCCATAATCAATCATGTATCTGAAATTAAGAAAATCTGCAAACCACCTATGGTTCCAGATTTTTTCAGACACCATCTACTTTAATTCATGTGGTAAAGTCACGAGGACTCAGACTCGTTATAGACTTCATTTAAAAATTACATTGCATTTTTTATTCTAACTTATTAGTAACAAAATATGTTCAATAAATTTAATTTGTTTATTTTTTATAGTATGAATCACCTAAAAATTGTACGCAAAACTTCAGGACAGCCAAAAACAATCCAGGTGTGCTTTGAGTTTTTATATACTTTGTGAAAATCAAGCAAGCTAAAGCAATATTAAATTTGCATGCATTAAGTAGATAGAGATTAGATTTAACAAAGACTTAATTTGTTTTGTTTTTTCTTAAAGTGTTGTTTTTCATGAAAATAATATCTAATAAAGTATATTATCACAAAAACCTTTGCTATGGAAAGACAAGATGTATGAACCACTTAAATGTGATCACCAGTTAACATTGAAATGTCTTACAAAAATATATGACATCATAATTACAATCTTCTACTTTTGAGATGTTATTTATTTGAATAAACATGAATTTCATGAAATAATATGCCTGATTTTATCATAAGCATGCTTATGTAACTTTTCTTACAATCCTTTTATTAAATAGATGTGTGTGAAATATAACTATAGACATTACTGTAATGTATTTTTTTACAACTTGATTGTATATATCTGTGTGGTTCTAATGGTAAACATGATGTCAGAATCAAAGAAACTCTGGCAATTAAAAAACTCAAATCTGTATTTATGATTGATGAGTAATGAAACATATATTCTAGGAGTGAATGCTAGTTCATGTAATGAAGATAAAGCTGAAAGAACTAAAACTGGTGACAAGACTGAAAATGAGGAAAGCTCAAAAGACATGTGGTAAATAACTTTAAATTAAATTACCCTGTAGGTTTTTAAAGGCTACTTAGATGGGCTACCTACCAATAAGTACTATTTTCTCAGTTATTTTTTGTACATCTGTTAACTCTTGGTTTGAAACTTTTAAATTTCTGTAACATTGTGTAGAGTGTAATCTTCTAAACTATATGTATATTTAATTTCATCAGCTGAAAGGAACTCCATTGCTATTATTTACACTAGCAGAAACACTGCCCTGTG
>NW_013666607.1:219953-256125 GCF_000517525.1 Limulus polyphemus | reverse complement strand
CAGCTTTATTAATTATATTCAGTTAAACATGATGTTTCTCACTCATAATGAGCCTTCTTGTTTCACCATGTTAAACATCTTACTATAATGGACACAGCATGTATGTCAGTATCTATGTATGTAATCAAAAATACAGAAAAGTCTTTAAACAATCAACATTTCATCTCTGCATCAATATGTTGATGTTTAAAGACTTTTCTGTATTTTTGATTACATACATAGATACTGACATACATGCTGTGTCCATTATAGTAAGATGTTTAACATGGTGAAACAAGAAGGCTCATCAGGAGTGAGAAACATCATGTTTAACTGAAAATAATTAATAAAGCTGAAACCAACTCCACTCATTAGGAGTCAGGAAATCCATATTTAATTGCTTCTGGTTTTTCATCACATACCTTGTTCGTTACGTATTTTATATCAATTATGTACAAAATTAACATTTTATGGCTATTATTATCTGATACAAGTTAGTTGTAGGAAGCTTACATTCAGTACGAAAACTTGGTACTAATAATGTAGGTTAATAAATGACAAGAAAACAGAAAACACAGGGTTTCTTCTAACTAATAGTTTCTTCATAACAAGCTTTTGACTATGCTGCAGCTGTTAAAAGTTTTTTATGATAAACTATTTTCTGTGTAGAAACCATAACTTACTTCACTTTTTTGTCACTTAGTAATTAATGTTGGATAAAAATATGTGCTGTCAACTCTGATTTAACATTGGTTAAGCCTAATGAACTGAATTTGTTTATTAGGTTTTGTTGGGCGAAAGAAGGTATAAATTAGAATTGTACGAGTGTAAATCCCTAATCTGTATGTTATAAAATAAATTCAATAAAACATATATTATAATAACCATAAGATTCTTTTCAAAATTTTCAGAGCTTTCACATCAAAAGAGTTAATTCATTACTCAACCCTCTTTGTTCTTAAAATGTTTATTATTTAACCCTCTTCGTTATATAAGTTAAAGAACATGTCAATAAAAATTGGAATTCTTAATAATTTTTGTGGTGTACTTGACTAAGTCAGTGTTCTTATATATTACTTTGCAATGATTTTTGTCTATTCAAGTCTGCCAAATACACAAAATTCTGAGGCAGCCTTGGTAACCAGCACCTTGGAAGTAACTGTATTAAAACAAACACATGAAGATGCTTACAATCAGAAGAAATACAGTAAATTAGCTGGGATGATAGGACAGGTGAGATTAATGTTAAGTAATTAAAATATTAATACTAGCTCTTGGACAACTTAATGCTCGGGATAAGAATTTTCTGCTTGGGGCTTCAGTCTGTAGCTCAGATAGTAAGATGTTGATCTCAAAACACATGTGACCCTGGGCTCCTAGATTGAAACCCTGGTTAAGGCAGGTTTCTTAACATTTTGATTCCTTATAATGTGTTTTAGCATGCCAAGAAGTCACAATAAAAATTATGTAACTTTATTCTAAAACATCCTTTTGATAGTTATGTTGTAAGTATTCTTGGCATAATAGCCAAGGACACAAGATCTTGATACTTATTTTTCCAAATAAGCCTATAGAAGGCAATTTAAGTCAGGTACCCTTACCTTTGAAATATTGAAAATCTGTCTTTCTTGACTCAAACATTTTTAATGTCCTTTATCATGCTCACTTACCCATAATTATCCACTCTCCCGTCTTCCATATGCATCTTGAGACCTTACATGAGCTCTTGAGAGTGCTAGTGTTACGTTAGACTCTTCAGTATTTGAATATTTATTTCTTCCACTTTCTCTACTTGTACTTGGTTTATTGCTGGTGGCTTTAGAAATTAGCAAGTTATCAATAGACTTCATATTATACTTCTCATATTACTTCTCCAGTTTTGACCCTCAGCTTGTATGGTTATTTGGGGGCAGTTTTCCACATGGTCTTTTTCCTTGACCCATTGTCAGTTTTCTACCATGTGTGCTATGACTTGTCTTATTTCGAGACTTTCATTTTCAGCAATATTATTAGCTAATAGTTATTCTAGCTTGTCCTCCTGACTTTTTTTTTATCATCAAATATATACTTTGTACATTCTTCATAAAGTGTGTGTCCCACTGAGTTTGTTTCTAATGCCACATGGCTCTTATGTTCCAACGACACTTTAGCTTGTCTTGCTGTGTTGACTGGTTCCTCCTCTATCAGAAAGTGGCTATTGAAACAATACTTCGTGTTTCCCCAGATGTTTACTTTTGTCTTTTTGTAGTGCTGAAAAAATCAGGAGATTGGTAATTGATAATAGACCTTTTTCATCTCAGTTATCTGTACGTTCCTCATTGCAACATGAAAATCATAAGCACCTTAAGGAATTCCTTTATCACAGTTTTTGGATGATGAAAGTGGATGTAAAGATGCTTATTTACACTTTCCAGTTCTTCCCATTTTCTCAAAGTTTGCTTTTTATTCTTAGCTTTGGGAGTAGTTTTATCAGTTCACAGCCTACCTTTTCAGTCTCATTTCACAAATGTCACCAATGTATTTGCTGGTCTTCTACACATTCTCATATTGGTTTTTCTTCATTATATGCATGATTAGCTTATTTTTGCTTAGTCATCTCTCCAGTCATGAACTCAAAGTTTTTAAACCACCCATCCTCTCTGGGATGGTTTATTCATGAGTCCAAGTCTCAGCTTGTTTTTCAATATTTGTTGCATTTGGGATAAACACTTTTCAACTGTGTCCTTTGGCTTTGCAATCCCATGTGTCTCAATCGTGCCTACTTCTCTTCTCTTTTCCTAGTGACTCAGAGGTAAGTCTCAAGACTTATAATGCTAAAAACATGTTTTTATACCTATGGTGAGTATAACACTGATAGCCCATTGTGTAGCTGTGTGCTTAACAATAAACAAACAAACCTCTATCTGCCAAATATATTTTCTCTGATTTGGTGATGATGGCTTTTATATAAAAGAATTCCTTTGGGTCATGTTCACATGAAACATCTTTAATGGGATCTTGTCTCTCAGCAACGTCCATTTTTATACCTGTTGTCCCAAAGAGTTACCATTTCTCCTTCTACTGTTGATTACCTTCACATTTGTTTCATTAAATAGTTTGCAACTATAGGCTCCCCTTTCCTTCTGCCTTATCTAAGTCTGCACATTTTCATGGATACCTTTCGCATGTTTTTGGGTGCTATATTGGAGGAACATAATTTTTTGGGTCTCTCATATCATCAGGGAACACTTTCTCACATCAATATTTTGGAGCTTTGTAAAGTTCAACATTCGTATCTAGCATTCCAACCCTAGTTACACCATCATTATGCTTTTCTTCACACAACTGTCTCTTGTGGTGGTGTATATTAAATCTCAGGGTGAAACTTGATCTCACAGCCTATGTTTTATTACAATCTCTTTCTCTCTACTTCTTTGGCTACATTAGCATCATATTTATCTCTGAGCTTGTTTTCTGCCATGTGTTTTGAAAATTCTTGCAGATTCTCTTTGCAAAAGGTGGGCCCTCAGTTTTTCAGCAGTTATGCCTTTGGCTTTGTCATCCTATAATCAATGCACTTGCTACAATAATCAGTCATTTTCTTTAATAGTCTACAGTTCCATTTACTACTTTTCTAGAAGTAGATGCTTTAGCCAGTCTTCGGAGATCCTTTATCTCTCTCTCCTTACCCTCCTTTCCATCTTCTTCCTCAGTTATTGGCCTAGATCAGTTTGTTTAATTTTTAAGTTCTGTTATTGCTCATCTATTTTAGAGGAGTCCTATTCCATTATCTATTTTGAAAAATTTACTGCACCAATGTCATTCATCACTTACAGCTTCAAGGCTGGCTGTTATGGGTCCCTTTGCTAGAGAAGTCAGCTTCTCTTGTAGCATATCTCAAATGTTTTCCACATTCTTGCAGATGTTCATCCCTCACCATTTACCAATTTCATTAGTCTATCTTCAGGAGTTTATGCCTTTGACATTTTTTTATGTTTGTATTTCTTCAATTCCTCAGCAGATTAACTGGTTTTTCATGTGCTTATGTCATAATTGTCACTTGTCTGCTAATTCTATTTCAGGCTACAGGATATCCCTCTCTGCCATCTTTAGGTACCACAGAAGATATCTTCCCCTCTCTTTCAGGACCTTCCTTTATTACCTAGATGATGTCCTTTGTTGGATTTAAGTCTGGTCATTACCTATCTTACTTTTTCTCTTGAACCTTTAGTGACTTGTACACTCTATGTCTTTCCTTGAAGACATATTTTCTGCTGTTTGTTTTAGGTAGGAGATGATCAGACATTTTTGCCATTGATGCTTCTTTTACTCTATTTTTATCCAAGATGATTCTGTATTTATATTCTGTTAGAACCTTTCTAACAAAGACTTGTACTATGAGAGACGGTCACTGCTGTTTTTCCGCAATTGTGTTACACACCCTGACTGACTCATATTTTCGTTCAGAAGAACGTTTTCTTTGTCCTGTCAGGACTGTTTATTTGCTACCTTGCCTGAACAGAATTTCTCAGAGAGGAATGGCATCAGTTGTTTATACCTTCTTATGTATTTCCTTCCACAAGGTTTGCTTCATTGCATATTAAGAATTGGCTTGTGCAGCTGATACTTCATCTTGTCTCTATCAAGATGTACCCACAAACCTTCAGTATGAATTTCAGGTTTCATCACAACAAAATTTGCCATTTGGTTTCCTGGATTTAGTACCCTTTAGAAGACATCTTACAAGACTGGCCTGTAAACAGTTCCAAATACTTTTATTGAATTTAGTTTCATTACATTGCTGTCTCTTCAGCTTCAAGATTTTGTGTGTCGTCTGTGGTCACTCTCCAAGCCAGATAGAATCCATAACAGGTTATTCCGACACGATACATTACCTCCATTCACAAAAAAAACTATTCTTGTTCAGTGCTGCCCTCTATATGCAAAATAGTTTTCCCTATGCCACGAGCATTGAGCTCCCACCTACCCTAATATCAACACAGTTCAAATGTGTCTCACATGTAAATCATCATGCAACAAACCTCCACTAGTAGGAGTGCGACACACCTTCCTGACACATGTGACTCCCTCTTTTTGATTCTACCAAACTATCACTTCTCGTTTGGCAGTGCTATCATCAAGACTTTTTTTGTTTGTGCTCTCTACTCTTTGTTTTATTTTGAAATTTCATATGAAATGGAGATATTTTCAGTTTTTTTCTTCTTCATTTTACCTGTTTTAAGTGATAACTTACCTTTATTGTTCTTCTTTTTTTTGGGGGGGGGGGTTCACTAAAGCTTATGTTTCCACTTTAAAAATGTTATTTATTTCCAGCACAATTACTTAAGCTTCAGGTGGTGGTACTCGACTGAGGAATTGTCAGCTTTAATATATTGGGAAATTGATCGTTATATGAGTTGACCTTCATCAGGCCTCGAGTTTGGTGGCTCAGACATTTTGGTTTGTCTAATTTGTTATAGCTTTTTGAATATTTTGTATTAATATTATTATTTGTAGTTATTTGGTTTCAATGACATACATTTAGTTAGCTTTGTACCTACTTCTTGTAAGGATAGGGTTTTTTAATTAAACTTAAAGTTTAGTGATATTCTTTTATACTACGTTAGTTTAGGCTTAACACGTGTCTTTGCAATTTTAAGTTTACCTGTCATTTATCTTTTTGGTAAATTGTAAATTATGTTAAGTATATTGTTTCTTCAATAAATACCATCTATTAAATTTTTTATTGTCAATATACACTTACCTACTTTACAATATAACAACTTTTTCATTTTCATAATTAATTATATTTTATACTTTTTCCGATTAATTTCGTCTTTGAGGACCCCACTTTCTCCCACTATTGCTCACCTTCCTCCTCAAACTGCCAAACTCACTTGGGACGATGTCTCTTTTGACAATTTTCTCCCACCTGATTATGAGTTGGCCTTCCCAGGCCTCTACTGCAGAGTCTACTAAGCCTACCTCAGCCCTTTTTATACACATTTCACAGTTGTTGTTTTTTGTTCCTCCTTTTCCAGACATTTTGGTTCATGCTGGGCCTTTCTGGTCTCTCTTTTGAGAGATGGTGTTGGCAAGCCTCGCCCTCCACATGCTTTGGTTCATTTTACCATAGCTTACCATCAGGCAGATTGTTTTTTGTTTTTTTTGCTTCTCTGCACTTTGAATCTCTGTTGCCTGTATGGCAAGCAGAATCTGTTAATCCTATCTTTTTCTCCCTAGCCAAGTTTTCCAGCCTTCATCTTCCTCTATTGCCTCTCCTACTGGTATTGGCCACTATACATCTTCTTTCTGAGGCGTTCCATCTATTTCTTGGAGATTTTCGTGGTATACCTTCCTCCTCCTTACCTCCATGATGGGGTGATTGCCATCTTTGGCTCTTTCCCTACAAACATGGCTTTTTTGTGGGTTGGAATCCCTATCCCACCAAACATGCTCGCCCTTTCAGCCATGAGGGTGTTATATGTGATGGTCAATCCCACTATTCATTGGTAAAAGAGTAGCCCAAGAGTTGGTGGTGGGTGGTGATGACTAGCTGCCTTCCCTCTAGTCTTACACTGCTAAATTAGGGATGGCTAGTGCGCGAAATTAAAAAAAAAAAGCAGACTGACCCACCTCAATCACTTCTTGGTTCTTTCCCTTTTTCCTTTATTGTCTTTTATCACACTGTGGTGGGCCTTTTCTCCAGGACTGAGGATGCCATGGACAATGTTTTGTATTCTTATGCCCACATTCCTATTTTTCATCTCTTGTGGCACTGTCTACAGTTTGTTCACCATGGGGTTTGGTACTAGTTTCATGCCTTGCCCTTTGAGCATGTTTCAGATCTGTATGTCTTTGTCTCCTGTTCTTCATCCATTTGCCTTGGCTGTCAATGTATTCAGACAGGATTGGGACCTGTTTATACCTTTATTTTCTCATCACACTCCTCATCTTCCCCGAGCAATTTTGTTCATCCTTGCCACTCTGTATCAGGTTTTTCTGATTGCTCCTTCCTGGTCAACACAGATATGGTTTTCTCAGCTGCTTGAGCTCGATCAGTCCTTTTTGTTCTGGATGGATATTTCCAACCCTCCACTTTGGTGGCTCGTGAGCCATGTTCTTCGTTTTCATTTCCTTCTATTTCCCAAGTTTAATCCCAGTCAGATCCAGTTGGCCTTCTACACCCTGTACTTGCTCTGGTTGCTTCATTGCCTTCAAGGCTTTTTTCTGTTGGTTCCTTTTCCTGCTGTTTCATTCCCTGGCACAACTCTTCTGTTTGTGACTTTTTCCTTCCTCCCTTAACCTTTGGATTCAGCTTTTGAATCGATTGGCCTTTTCAGGTATGCTTAAACTAGTCAAATCCACACTGTAAGGCCATGAAGACTTAACAATTATAATTTCCATAGCCAGTATATGCACACTGTTGAGATATGGTGTTCCCCAAGATCACTTGTAGGTTTTCCTCATGATATATTTGCTTCATTCACATGCCCTTTCCAGACTTTCCTAACCAATGGACTTCATGGTTAAAGTAGAAGGAGATAGCTGTCCATTACTGCCATTC
The DNA here is from genome assembly GCF_000517525.1 of Limulus polyphemus. Lineage (NCBI taxonomy): Eukaryota > Metazoa > Arthropoda > Merostomata > Xiphosura > Limulidae > Limulus > Limulus polyphemus. The sequence continues at coordinate 248,600 of NW_013666607.1, read as the reverse complement.
CTTAGAGTGATCTGCTTTTCAAAATAGGGTTTTCATGGTCTCTTGTTGCATTGTCTCCAATGTTGACGTTCCTCCAGACTCTCCACCCCTTTTTCTCCCTCCTGTTTCTTCCAGTGGAGTATGGGAGTCCTTACCACTTTCCAATTCCAAGCCACTGGAGTGGTGGACCATGGAGGCATCCTCCTGAATGTGATAATGATATATGATACAAGTAATGATAAATCCATTCAGTTGAGAGTAGGGCAGTGGTGTTCTGCTTTTATAGATGATGAGATGTCCTCCAGTCTGTTGCTCAATCTCTGTATGGGTTTATCCCAGGGGTTATTGTAGCTTTGGAGTAAGCAGTCAAAATTGCAGTTCACCCCCTCGATTGGGATCCCTCATCCTACCCCCACATGGATATTGGTTCCCAGTGGCTGGGTTTTGGATTCAGAGCTGAACCAATCAACATAAGTCCTTACACATGTATTATAGGTGTTGTGGGTCACAGTGGTGGAACTTGCAGATTAAGACAGTTCTTCCTCTTACGATATCCCTCTATGATTTTATTATACCAAGGATATTATTGCACTGGGGATGGTTCCTATTGGATAGATTTTGAGTGAGATAGCTTACAATACAGAGACATCTTTATTATACCGATTGTCTGAATGTTAGGTTCCCAGATCGGTAAAACAATTTATCACATTGCTATCATGTGTCCCCTTCATACATTTAGGGGGTATGAGATTCCCTTCAGCTTGCTGAACTTAAAGTGAAGAAAGTATGATCTTCTTTCCTATCCCCCACCAAATGGCTGGATTTTGAATTGTAATTAACTTACTGATGGTATGATCCTCATCCTACCCCCGCATGGATGTTGGTTCCCGGTTGCTGGATTTTGGATACAGTTAACTTGCCATGTACGGTCCATCATGCCTTACCCACTCTACACCTAGAGGCACATCCTTTTATTCTCACCCACATTGATGTACTCTATATGATTGAGATTCCAATATCATGTGGTTTGATTCCCTATCCAACCATTGTTCTCTCCCTTTTGGACATGCTCCTCCCAATTTCTGCCCATGTCAGTGACACCTCTTTCCACACTGGGTGAAGAGTATACCTGGTATAGAAGTGGTGCAGTCTCCCACGTATGATCCCCCTACGGTGAGGATCTACTCTTTTAGGGTGTCCTTCGGATGCTTCTTTCTTTCCCTCGCACCAGTCCCTCCACCCATTCAATGTGGGATTCTAATTATTTATGTTAGTGGAGGTAATGTACCATATTGGAAGTGATAATTTTCCTATACTGAAAATGTATTTCCGATAGGTGATTACCTCCTCTCACTCTTCCCACCGTTCCTCCCCCTTTTAAAAACTGGTGCTTCCTTTTTCTTCCAAAGTGATAATTTGGTAGAATCAAATAGAGAGAATCACATGTATCAGGAGGGTGTGTCACACTCCTGGTGATGGAGGGTTGTTGCATGATGATTTGCATGTGAGACACATTTGAACTGTGTTGATATTAGGGTAGGTGGGAGCTCAATGCTCGTGGCATAGGGAAAACTATTTTGCATATAGAAGGCAGCACTGAAAGAGAATATCTATTTATGTGAGGGGAAGTAAGTACCTATCAGAAATACATTTTTAGTATAGGAAAATTACACTTTTTCTGTTCTGACCATCATCCACTGTTAACCTTTTCCAGAGAGTCTGGGAGTATAAAATATTTAAAAAAAAAAGAAAATACTGCTAGTAATATTTGAATATATTAGGAGATTCTGCATTTATAGGAACTTGTCCAGTCAGGATTTGCATGTTCATTAATCTCTACATTTGTCCTAGAGAGTGGTGTTCTCTGGAAGTGGACATAGGATTCCACCTGGTGGTTAATGATGCCTTGGCAGGTACCTTTCCCACCACTGTGTGCACATCCTTGCATGGCTTTTGAGGTATCTGAGACACCCATTTTCAATATATTTCTCAGCTTCAACCAGAATTGGAGCCATCTCCCTTTTCATTGTTTCTTTTCTCTTGTTTTTGATGTTTCTGTGTTCCAGAACAGCTGCTGGATTGTGTCCACCCATTTTATTTGACTAGGCTGCTCCCCCCCAAGAACTGTCCCCTACAGGAACCAGTTGTAGTATTCTTCCTACTTGTGTCCCCATTGTTTACTTCTTGGGTACAACAAACCTTTCTTGTCCTCACTGACCTTTTTTTTTGTATGAATTGAAAAGCATCAAGGATGTTGAGAAAAATGCCTTATTTCTGAGTGTCCTTTGGTCTAGTCTTTCTATAAGACTTCTCCCTTAAATCAAGTTCCATTTCAAACCTCTAAAATACTTTCCCACCAACCTTCCCACAACCAGATTTTCATCATTATTATAACTTTCAATAAAATGTAAATTGTAGTGAGAAAACAAAACTCTTGTAATATTTCCCAATGCATATGCAATACACGACATGGAAGGTGGGAGAACGGGTAAGTGACACATGCTGTGCAATGTATAAAGGACAGTCAGAATATCTGGGTCACATGTTTTGTTAACAGGAAGAGTGCAAGCTCAACAATGAAATACTTGTAGCATTAGCAAAGCTTCTTTTGATCACACCAGCTCAATGAAAAATGTTTCAGGTTTATAAAATGTATTTCTATACGAACAGGTTTTGACACTAAATTATACAACCTGAGCTAAACTAGTTGAAGTATTATACTGATCACAAAATATGTGATGTTTGCTTTCATATTCAGTTTTAATGATTTTTCCATCTGAAGGTTTTATTCTCCTCATCGCTAGCAATAAAATTGATATAAATGATCCTCCTATCAAGATATAATTGAGTGATTTAATCAATTAATCAAAATTATAATTATATTAATTGTCAGGAAAATAATCAGCTAATCAAAATTAGGTTTCTGGTTATTACTATTTTCATCTATTCCAATTATTCAAGTAATCAAAATATTGCCATTTTTTTGTTTGTATTGTTACTTCAGCTTTGGTGATTTGGGAGGAGGACTTCCTTTTCAAAAGTCTTAACTCTAAGTAATGACATTATTCAACTGACAAATACCACTAATCACCTAGCTCTAAATACACAGGTTCAAAACAACACGTTTTGAAGTTTGTTAATTAAGTACATGTGGAAGATCTATATGTCTTATAATAGTTTAATAATATAGGATTTTTAATAGAATATATCTCATTGTTGCAGTACATACTCATTTGTTGATTTTTCTACAAACATGAACTCTTTTTAAATTATGTAGATGTGAAGAGAGCAATTCATTTACAGATATTTCATCAATAACACATATGTAATTCTTTATCCATTACATTGGTGCTGTAAAACATTTCGTGTTATTTTTTTTTCACTTTTAATTTTAAACTTCTAGATTGTTTGTTTGTAGTTAAGTACAAAGCTACACAATGGGCTATCTGTGTTCTGCCCATCATGGGTATCGAAACCTGGTTTCTAGCATTGTAAGTCCACAGACATATTACGATGCTGCTGGGGGGGGGGGGCAAACTTCTAGATGAATCAGAGTGATGCAATACTGTTTTAGCAGGTATGAATAAGGCTTAACTCACTTTACCTTTCATGTGCTTGCTAAAATAATATCCTACTGATATATTTCATCTGTAATTAAAATATCCATTTGCTTTTTTTTTGTCAGAAACTCAAGAAGGAATGAAGATACAGTTTCAATAAACATAAAGAAATTTGATCTTAATAATAATCTGAAAATGGAATAGACTTTTCGAAAAAAACAAAAACATGGAAAATACTGACTGGAGCATACCTAAGTAGAGAATATAAAATGTTTAAAGTTAAACATCAATATAAGCATTACATGGAGTTTGGAGCTAATTTATGATTATCAGCATAATCGAATCACTCCTTATTGGTAAAGCTGATTTAAATATCTATTTTTATATTTCAGCTTACTCGTGAGCACTTGAAAGAACCAAAGTACAACACCCCGAAATATAACAATTTGAAACATTTGAAACACAAAGAAATTAGTACATATGTAAGTAAAACAAAAGAAGATGATGTCATGACTGTTAAAACAGAGATACAAGATGTTATAAGAGATGCAGGAATTGTAGAGGATAAACAGCTTGTGTCAGAAGGTAGCTCAAGAGAAGAAGAAGATCAAGTTAACGTTCCAGTGTATATAGTGGAAGATCAGAGATCTATAAGCACAACAGGAACCTGTGCGTCAAGACATGTGCATTATTCTCTCAATGACATGTTGCCAACGGACAAAATTGGTGAAATTACCATGTTAGAAAAACATTTACAGGAAGGAAAAACTGGTAGTGTAGAAAGTATTTCAAACAAAGATTATAATATCCAATTAAGTTCCTTTATCAGTGAAGATCAAGAATCTTTTTCAGAAGAGCAGCAGAAAATTGTCTTGACCGATTGTTCTAGATTAGATGACCAAAATGTGAACTTTGGAACTCATCAAGCAGGTGATCGAGTTAGAATCACACAAGTATTGCCTGGTGAAAACAAAGCTGATTTTCCATCATACTTAAGGGAGACAGGTACAATTCATCAAAATACTGTGTTTTCAGATTCAATGGAGAAAGAGGACAGTGGTCATCAGAATAAATCTGAAATCACTGGGAGTATTGTTAATTTAAACCATGATACTGAAGACAACTCCGATGTTAATACATGTACAGAAAGCAGTCTTATTACTGGAAAATCTAAACATCCTTCTGGGTGTAGTGGGGATACTTTAACTTCTGATATTTCTAGTCTTCTATGTGATGGCTCCTCTGGTTATGCTGGTCAAATTAAGTTGGAAGAAACTGGTTCAAAGATAACATGGACAGAAGCTTCACAGTGCCAGGAAGAAGGCTTATCTAAAATACAAAGTAGAGAAAAAATGTATGCTAAATCTAAGAATTATCAACTGCACTCAACCATAGATGAAAAACGTCCTCTAAGTAATCAATCAGATTTATGTAGAAGTGGGAGAAGAGGAGGCCTGAAGCAAGATTTTGAATATGTTTTTTTAACTCCAACAGAGCTACCAAAGTTTGAGAAAATAGAAAAAATGGAACACAAGTTTGTACTTTCTTCAGTTGACGATGAAAAAAACATCACCACCAAAAGTATGGTAAGACAAACATAAATATGCATATACTTGTTCAACTGTTGTTCTTACTATCAATCTTATGTACATTAAAGGCTTGAAAATTACCTGTCTTGTTTTATTTTTGTGAACGTAGCCTGTGTTATTCTTTGAAAATTTAGCCAAAAGGACCTTCAGTTTTTAAGGAGTTTTAATGAATTATTTTTATTTCATAACAGACTTTATGTTTGTTGTGTATTTTGGTTTACATATTATCTATTGGGTGTACAAAGTCCTTCTTTTTATGTATCACGTTAGCATAAACCAGTTTTTGCTAGAAAACTAGTTTGATCAAACAGTTAGACATCCATAAATTTTCAACATATTGAATTAAACAAATTCTATATTCAATCTCAACTGATTTTTCAATATTTGTATCATAACCTCAAAATTAGCAAGGATTATATAAAATATGCAGAAAGATATTTTCAACTTAAATTTTAGTAGTATTTTATATTTTACTTACATTATGGTTCTCGGTGGTTTAACAAATATTGATGAGATTTGGAAGTTTAAACCATTTTATAATTAACTGTTTAATCTTAGGACCTGCATCAAAGGGATAAGAACATCAATTCTGGTTCAACATACGAAGATGTTTTGAAGACTCTAGATTTACTGGAGCAAGAAGAGAGAGGTACCAGTCATTATTTTTATAGTTTTATTAGTTAAATATTTGAAATATATATTCACTACAGAAGCTAATCCATTACTACTTAAAATACAAACAAACAAGTTGTGTATGATAACTTTGATATAATACAATGAATTTCATTTATAATATACTTTTTAGATTTTTCTCATTTTTCTCTGTCTTCAAAAACTAATAATATATATAAATTGGGATGAAAATTAATGACTAATTACTACTTCAATGAATTTTCATAATAAATTATTTTCATTAATTTATCATATTAAATGATGGTCATTGTTTGATTGATGTATTTGTTTTATTAAGTGTTTTAGAGAACATCTAATACTGTTAGCTAGATTTATGTCAAGTTTTATTTATGCTCTATCTCTTTGTATGTTATTTAAAACTGTCACCACATGACAGTAAAATAAACTATTTTTATTGGATTAAATAAATTATAAAATATCTTTATTATTTTTTACCATTTCTTCAGTCAATTTTTAATAAAATTAAAGTTTTATAATCTATTTTGAACAATCTACCATGACATTTGTTTCTTTAACAAAAAAACTGGAATGCTTATTATTAAAGAAAAACTTCATTGAACAGCCTTGCTGTTACATGTGGATATGAGATACTTGTACCTAGAAGTAATTAAAATCAAGTAAAAAATACTTAAACATAATTTGTTAAAATAAATTAATCAGATTAATGTGGAATCGTAAAGTATTTAGTTCTAGAATTATTATTTCTTTAATCCATGCAAACAGAAATATTTAATTATAGACAACATTTTTTAAGTAGGATCATCTTATTTTAACAGAGTGCAGGCTTAGAGTAGAAAATTCTGTAGACCAAGTAGTACAGCCCAGCTGTGAAAAATACAGGTAAGCTCTTATCAATTTATAAAATTTTAACGCTTACATGTATTATTGTGTGATTTGAATAAAACAGAATAGTGGTAGTGTTTTTGTGTAATAAATAGGAGTTTGTTGTAGTGAGCTTATTATAGATTCCTATTGTTAGGAAATTGTTTACATTTATCTTCAAAAGCTGTGTAGAATTAATAAATTGTAAAAGAAACAATACTTTTTTTTGGGTTAATGTTACTGTTTAGTTATTACTAAAACCTGGTTAAATAAGAGAGCTGGGAACTAAGGAAAAAAAGAGGAAGTCTTGTTAATAAGAACTGAAACGAAAAGGCTGAGATGGCTGTTAGAACCGTTACTGAAAGAGAAGAGAATGAATAAAGAAATTAAGGAAGTGGCAGGAGTCTGTGGAATTGAGGAAAAAACAATAAAATGACACCACAATAGGGATGCTTAACATTGCAATTTGTACTGTCAGGACGTCAGTAAAGTGTACATGTGCCATGAATCATGAGATGAATTATGCCCCCTGTAGGCTACAATACAACATGACATGTGAACTTCAAAAACAATAAATAAAACTATTACTTTTATAAAAATATTTTGTTTACTTTTGAAACAACACTTTTTGGGACCATGCTGTCATCTAGAATGTTATATGTACACAAGTTAACTAAGGTTATCTATGTTATAGTAATTTTCCTAAAAATATTGCTCAATTGTTAAACTTTATTGCAACTACAAATAGCTGCTTTCGTTAAAGACTTTTTTGTTAAACTTTTGATCCCACTTGATATTAGGTCAAACATGTTGCTCCATAATCAGTAGACCAAGCATGCTGCCACAGAATCAGTAGACCAAGCATGCTGCCACAGAACCAGTACACCAAGCATGTTGCCATAGAATCAGTAGAACAGTCATGCTACCACAGAATCAGTAGAACAGTCATGCTACCACAGAATCAGTAGAACAGTCATGCTGCAACAGAACCAGTAGAACAAGTATGCTGCCAAAGAATCAGTAGACCAAGCATGCTGCCACAGAACCAGTACACCAAGCATGTTGCCATAGAATCAGTAGAACAGTCATGCTGCCACAGAATCAGTAGAACAGTCATGCTAGAACCAGTAGAACAGTCATGCTACCACAGAATCAGTAGAACAGTCATGGTGCCACAGAATCAGTAGAACAGTCATGCTACCACAGAACCAGTAGAACAGTCATGCTACCACAGAATCAGTAGACTAGTCATGGTGCCACAGAATCAGTAGAACAGTCATGCTACCACAGAACCAGTAGAACAGTCATGCTACCACAGAATCAGTAGACTAGTCATGGTGCCACAGAATCAGTAGACCAAGCATGCTGCCACAGAACCAGTACACCAAGCATGTTGCCATAGAATCAGTAGAACAGTCATCCTACCACAGAATCAGTAGACTAGTCATGGTGCCACAGAATCAGTAGAACAGTCATGCTACCACAGAATCAGTAGAACAGTCATGCTACCACAGAACCAGTAGACTAATCATGCTGTCACAGACCCAGTAGACTAGTCATGCTGCCACAGAACCAGGAGACCAAGCATGCTGCAACAGAACCAGTAGATCAAGCATGCTGCCACAGAATTACCTAAAGTTAAATTTTAAGCATATTTCTAAACATCACACCTTGCTCATTAAAATAGCACAGATTTGGTCATAAATTTACTCTTAGATGTTTAGGTATTAATGGCAATGATAGAGTAATTTCACACACACACAGACATACATAAAACATTAAAAACATGCAACTTGGATATTAGGAATGTTGTATCCTTTGTAATGATAACATACATTATAACATGGTTTTTGTAGCATTATAATTTGTCTTCATTAAACATTTGTAAACGTATGTACACTGTACAATGAGATAAGAATCCTTACGAGTTTAATTCTGTATTGTAGAAGCATTGTTGCTTATCTTGAAGATGTTGAAAGGGAAGATCAGCAGAGAAAGTGTGAAATTCAGTCATCAGAGGTAAGAGACCAATGATGTAGAATCTGATTTACCTCTGCTCAGATATTTCTGTTTTTCTTTGGATTTCTTTCTGTACACATTGTAATACAATATTAAAAATACCAACAGTGTAATGTGATGACACATCACAATAAAAGTGATATTATTTAAAAGACATCACTGAGAATTAACTCGTTACAAGTTTCCTAGGAAAAAAGGATATATTGCATTTTAAGTAACGTTAGTCTTAATGCAGTATTCCCTAGTTCATGTTTTTCTGAGAAGGATTATACTTTATAGCTAAAGCATTAAACACCATAAGTCTTAATAGATTTTAAATGACTGCCTCTTTATCAGCAATGTATTACAAAAGATATGTCTGAAATGCTATTATGTAGTTTAATTACTAGAAGCCCATATAGTACCAATTAAAAATAAGGCATTTTGAAAATTATATCATTTCTGCACATTTGTTGCTAAAAAAAAATATGTTTTATCAGCTAAGGCAATATACATTACAAGTATAAAAATAAATTTACACAGAAGACAAAATTTCTTATCATATTACACATTTGTTTTCACTAAATGTAAAATTGAAAGTATAATCTGTGATGTAGAGGCATAATGCATTCTTGGATTTATCTGCTGTGGACTATAGTTTTGCCTGTTTAAGGCTTATCAGCACAGTTTCATTACGCATACTAGATAAATACAATTTGGCCTTTTATAACGGTGATGTTTATATAATATAAGGTAGGTGGAGTCACATGCAAATAAGCATGCAGCCACCCTCTACCAGTAGAAGTGTGACACACTCTCTTGATACAGGTTATTCCCTCTGTTCTATTCAGCCTAACCTTGACTTCTTGTTTAGGCACAGTCATTTTCGGTTGTTACAAAATTTTGCTCATGTTTTTAACTTTGCACTTGATTGTTTTTGCTTTGTTTCTCGAAGTAGTAGTTTGTTTTCTCCTAGATCTTCGGATCACCAAGTGAACTTTCCTATTATAGACTCACAATACTTGCAGTCTTTGATGTAATTGTGGGCGGCCAATCCTGATTCTCCAGTTAGATTCTCACAGGCCCAATTTTCCATTCTCCGGCTGACACTAACCTCTATCCTAAGGTACCTGTCTTCCATGCACCTCCTAGTCGAGGCTATCCACTGATCCCCTTTGGGGTTTTCAGAGGAGACCCACACCCTCATATCTTCCATGTTGGCACATTTATTCTCTTCAGTCCTTTCCTTCCAAACATGGCTCCTCTGCTGCTGGGTAGGGATACACTTTTGTCTCAGGTGTGCCTACCAACTATTTATCTGCACAACATCATAATAGCACCATTTTCACGCAGATTTCATTTCAAAACACCCCTGAGTTCTTGGAGTTGCAGGTGGTGTCTGCAATGACAACATTCTACCATTTCTTCTTTGGTTTCCAGATTGTCTCAGCCTTCATCTGCCTCTGTTCCCACTACCATTTCCCATCCCACACCTTCTCAACCTTTACCTGTTCCTCTTTCCAGGGTTTTGCCAGTGAATCATCATATATCTCACCTTAGAAGCACACACCGCCAATGGTACCAGTGACTACCCAGTGGAATCTGGCAGGGCAGGTGCACACCTGGCTGGATTTATTGTCATTTCCATTTGATGTGAGTTCACTTTCGATCTTTGTGTTTTTCAGATGCTGTCCAAGGGCCTTTTCATTCACTTCCTTTCCCCTTCCCCCATCTGTTATCAACAGGTCCTGTTTCCTCCCCCCACAACTTGCCAGTGCCTCTTTGAGGCAGTCTTGACTCTTCTCAAAGGTGTTATCAAACCAGTCGTTCAAACCTTTCCAGACTATTTGTGGATCCCCTAAAGACCAGGGACTGGCACCCTCTGGTAGATTTGTCTCAGCTCAGCAGTTTCATAGACCTTCTTCATTTCATCATTGAGTTTTTTTTCTCACTCGATGGTGGACTTTCTCTCCAGGTCTGGAGATGACCAAGGTAGACATCTTGAATACATACCTTGACATCCCTATTGCCCTATTTCCAGATGATACCTTTCATTTGTCTACAAGGATCAGGCTTACCAGTTTCGTGCACTTTGGGCTGACCATGGCACATTATGTGTTTTGTCAAGTTGTCAGGGCCTTTGCCCAGGGCTTACATTTGCATCATTATATGGATGACTGGCTCTAACTGGCTTTATTCAAATTGGTTGCATATGAATACATACAGTTGCTTCTGAGAGAAGGTGGAGAAGTTCTTCCTTTCACCTACCCAATACCTTGTCCACTTGGGTGTCTTTTATAACTACTATCTAAGTCAAGCCCAGCCTGCTTCTCCTTGTTTATGGTCCATAGAACTTTGAGTCACCAAGGCCCTTACCTTTCCTACACTCACTGCATGTGAGGTTCTTTCTCTTTTGGGGATGTAGGCTTCCATGCAAGCTCTTAGGTCGTTCTCACATGTGCAACCTTCAATGAATGCTGCACAACCAATGGAACCTTGCCAGGGTTCTCTTGGACTCCATTATCCATCTCTCACCTAGTTTTTTCACATGATTGCTAGACAGAGACGATATCATGGTAGATATTCTTCTTCCACCTCCTCGTATTGAAGTGCACCTGTTCACTAATGTTTGGAGCATCAGGAGGTTTCAGGTCATTGGTTTCCTATCAAGATGACCATGCATATCAACACCTTGGAACTACTGGCTGTCCATCAGGCTTTGGATCATTTCCTTCCCTCTGGACGAGACAAATTGGTCAGGATTCATTCCAACAATTCGATAGTTGTCTCATACATCAATCAACAGGGTGGCACCCGATTACATTTGCTCTGTTTCTGAACATTGGAAATACTCTTTTGGGCCCATGCTTTTCACACATGCCTCATTGCATGCCATGTTCCAGGTGCATTCAGTTTGGTTGGGGGTAATTTTTTGTCCCAACCAGATCTTCCTGACAGAATGGTCCCTAGACCCTCAGGTTTTTCAGTGGCTCTGCAAACAATGGGGTACTCTTCATTTGGATGCTTTTGCCACACATCACACCATCAAATTACCCCTGTTCTAGTCCCTAGTACCTCATTCCCTGGCTTTAGCTGTTGATGCTCTCATTCAGCACAGGACCAACCTGTACCTATGTGCCTACCCAACATATTCATCTCTTACATCTCATCCATCATCTAGTCCACTCCATGTGGAGTACTTCTAATAGCACTTCTCTGGCCAGCACAGCCCTCATTCCTGGTTCTCACCCTTCTCCAAACAATACCCCCATTAATCTCTCTCTTTTTCTATTCCTCCTCCATCAACCTCAGTCACCAGTTTTCTTCCTGTACTTCCCACCTTCTGTCTTCACATGTGGCTTTTGGCTGGTCCTTTGCACAGAGATCCAGACTATTCAAACACATGTGGTGCTATTTTGTCCCATTCAGTTCACCCTTCCTCACTCATGATTTATCAAAGAAAGTGTTGGGCTTTTGCTGCTGGTCACTACATCATGGATTCCTTCCTTCTCAATGAACCATACCTAATGTTGCAGAATTTTACCTGGCTATTTGATCATAACTCCTCTATATCTGAAACAGCAGGATATTCAGCAACCTTATCCAACATCTTATATTTTACCAGATATTGCAAAGTGTTTTCCTCTTCCACTTTTCCCTTTTTACTTTCCTTCTGGATAAGTCATCCGCCTCACCCTAGAATATTGCCTGATTGGGATATTAATGTTGTTATCTACACCCTTATCCATCTTCCCTTTGTACCCTTGGCCACCTGTTCCCTCTACCATTTATCCTATAAAACCTATTTCCTACTCCTTTTGGTTTGTGATCATTGGAGGTTGGACATCTTTGCCGTTGACATTTCATGTAGTTTTTACCACCTCACTTATCTTCTCCTTTTTCCAGATCCTAGCTTTCTTCCGCAGAAAATTGTGGCTCATGAGGGCAATTCTTATTTTATGCAGTTTCCCCCTCTTCCATTTCCAATTTATGCTCTTATGCAGATCTGGTTAAACTTCTATGTCTCATTCATGCTCTCCATTTTTGTATTGCCCAAATGGCTTCCTACCTTGGTTCTTTTTACAGATTATTCATTCCCTGGAACCCATTCTCTAAATGAGACATTTCACCTTCTACCCTAATAGGTTTGATTCATCAACTTATTCATCTGGCATATACATACCCATTTCCCAATTCTCAACACGTCCTCCAGGTGTCATCTCACCAGATTCCCTTGCAGCTCATCTGTATCGTCTTTTGGAGGAGATGCTCCTGTCTGGCATGTGGACTACATCTAACATGCTAATATCCCACTACCTACACCATGTGACCATTTCTTCATCATCTGGATATCATATTCCGCCTGTTGCTGTTTTCCACGTGATGGTTCAACTGTGTATCGGTAAGCTTACTTTTTTCTCTATCCTACAGGGTCAGGTGGTGAGTGGTTCCTGTCTAGGTATATTTATTGGCTATCAACTGCAAAATTTGCATTGTATGGCCTATCACACAAAGAGTAGATATATATCACGTATTGGGGTACCCTCAGCAAAACACCTTCAATGGTTTGAGACCCAGAGGCTGGTGTAGCAGGAAGTTGGACCAGTCAAACAGTTGGCTGGGGCATCCACCAGATCAAACTAATGGGGCTTGACCCACCAACTTATATATATACATATACCTCTCTCCAGGCCTCGAATGCACACTGTCAAGATGGGTGTTCACAAGATCTCTAGTAGGTTCACTTCACGGTATATTTCGTCATAACTATGCACCTCCCGCACCTCACTGACTCCTGGACTATCATAAGTAAAGTAAAAGGAGATTACTGCCCATCTGTGCCATTTCTTCAATCAAATAAGTCAGGAATGGTCTGCTTTTCAAAATAGGGTTACCATGATCATCCATTCTACAGTCTCCAGTGTAACACTCCTCCGGACTTCCCACCATGTTTCCCTCCCTCCCCCTTCTGCAAGTGGGCTATGGGAATCCTTAACACTTACCAGTTCCTAACTGCTGGAGTGGTGGACCATGGAAGGTTCCACCTGAATGTGCTCAATCCCATTCTGCTAGTATACATGGTGTAGATCCTCCAATTGACTCATAAACTGGAGTAGATCCACCAAATACAGTTCACCCCTATGGTTGGGACTTCTCATCCTACCATTGCCCGGATGTTGGTTCCAGGATGGTAAGTTTTGGATTAGAGCTGGACCAGCCTTCATAAATCCTCATGCATATGTTGATAGGGTGTCCTTGCCTTACCAGAGACACGATGTACTAGTTGGTCAAGGTACCCCCAGCATACCTCTTCCATCAAGCTAAGGCTTGGGAGTTTGGTATTGCAAGGAGCTGGACTGGCTGACAGGTACTCTAGTTGGCTGGGGTACCCCTGGCACAGCACCTGTGGGTCATGACTCATAAGTTCTGGTAGCACATGGAGATGGGCCAGGAACCAGAAGTCTGTTTGGTTTTGGATTTGAGTGAACCACCACTTTTGCACCGGTCTCTTCACATTTTGATTGTTGGAATCTAGGTATCATATCATAAGTTGATATTTTTCTACACTGAAAATATATTTCTGATAGGTACTTACCTCTTCTCTTCCTTCCTTACCAGAAGGGTGCTTCTTTTGTACCACATCTCGAAGTGAAGGTTAGGCTGAATAATATAGAGGGAGTAACCTGCATCAGGAGTGTGTGTAACACTCCTATTGGTGGAGGGTTGCCACATGCTTATTTGCATCCGAAGGTGCAGTAGAAACACACTGAACATGGGGTAGGTGGGAGTTTCAAGGCTAGTGGTGAGTGAAATGAATTTTGCATATAGAGAGCAGCACTGAATGAGAAAAGCTATTTTGTGAACGGAGATAAGTACTTATCAGAAACATATTTTCAGTGTAGGAAAATATTAACTTATAAAAATACATTTTAGTATATTTGACCACTAAATATAACAGAACTTCATGTAAATTACAATTCTATTTGAGTATTTTGACGTTTTACAGTATAATTTTTGGAGAAAAAAAAGAATCTACTACTGAAAAAAATCAAATTTGAAAAACTGCCAGACTTTCCTCATAATTTACCATATTGCCAAATCCAATTTTGAGTGTTTGAAATAGTTTTTAACAGAAAACACCTGCATACTGTGTTTCATGACATATCAAAATATCTAATCAATACAAGGTGAGGAGGGGTTGAAATAGAGGATTAAAGGTCAAGCAACCTATGTGAGCATAATAAGGTAAAAAGATATAGTATTGTGAATATCTGATAAGAAGTGTTTTTGTGTACATGTCTTTGGTTCATTCTTTTTGCATGTTCTATGATGCTTAAAATGAAACTAGTTTTATCTGGGAATACCTTTGAGGGTCATTGCCAGTGTCTGAATGATGGAAGATTTGTTGATACTTTTGTACATGTTACAACTTGGATTTCATCAAATGCTATACCAAATTTGCCTTTGGCTAAAAAACCTAAATCAGCAATAGAAAATTATATTATTCAAAAGGAAATTGCTTATGGAGAAAATAAAAATGAATATAAATACATTAAAGTAAATGAAAAAAAGATAATCACAACAAAGACCAAAACCAGCTCTATAACAACATGGTCCTTCATAGTGACTCTTACGACCCCAAAGGTTCATTCATTTCATGATTTATAGACCATGTAATGAAAATAAAACAAAGCCATATACATGAAAATACTTCTTAAATAGTCCAAATTCACTCTTATAGTTACAGTAGTATACAGTTTTGCCTTATTTTGCCCACATAGCTTTAGTGACCTTTACTTTTGTACCTCAGACTCTCTTCAATTTTTGCCTCATAAAACACATATAGGTTTCTTAATTTTTGAACTCCATATTTTAACTCCTCCTCAACATGTATTGAAATGCTGCAAACTAGTTCCAACACTTAAATCTTCTGTTTTGACATTTTTAGTATATAATAAAGAATTTTGGTATTTTTAACCTTTTTTTCAGTAATAGGTTCCATATTATATTTAGTTTAGAAATAGTACTGTGAGAATTAAAAATATCCAACTAGTAACCTAATCTAGATAAAATTCTCTTATAGTAGTGAAATGTTCTAAAGTGACTTCTTATGATCACTTACTTACATATATAAAAATATATTTTGTGCACAACAGCTGCATCTTTGGACACAAATGTCTGCCATTTTGTTTCTGTTGACCCCATTGACCTAACACTGGTTTCAAAAAATTTAGTTTTTTGTGCATTTCAACGAGATACTGCTTGAATGCTAACTCTGATATTAGATAGTTTTGTTTGAGTTTACTTACTGATTATAAGTATTTGTTTTTTATTAATGTTGGATATACAAGACTGTTTGGTGTCAGAGTTGTTGCTAGTTTATTTTATGACTTAATATTTGGGTGATTGTTTAGTTTTCATGATGGGAATGTTGAGAGTTGATTGTTTTAAAGGCATTAGTTGGGACAAATTTTAATACGTAATTGTAAGAGTTGTAGGGTATATGCAATTAGATTGTTGTACTGGGCTTTAGTAATATTGTTGACATCATGTAACTCAAATCTTCTATGTTTTTCTCATTACCTTAAGTGAGTATTGTTCTATTATAGTGTCATGTAGTTTATAGAAAGTTTGAGTCCTCAGTGAACAAGGAGATATATATATATAGGTGACTAGCAAGTGCAAGAAAAGTCATGTCAAGTAAGAGATAATCAAACATATCTAGACTGAATGATTGGCAGTTTAGCTGTGATGGGAAATTTATAAAGAAATTAGAAGTTTAGTCAGGAAAACATTTAGTTAGTGAAAGTGAAGTAAAGTTCACTCAGATAAAAAATTAGAAAACGTGAAATTAGCCAGTGTGTGAGTGATTAACCATAATAGGTGATATTTTAAAGTGAGTTTCACAGGTTAACAGAGATAAGGAGAATAATTTGTCCTGTCAATGGGTGTTCTAAAATAATTGAACCCGTCTGTGTGGACTTTGACAAAAGGAGACAATTATTTAAAGTTTGAGATATAACTGTGGTAACCCACGGGGTAACATAAGTGAATTTATCACAGATTGTATAGTAAGAAATAGAATAAAGAAAAATAATTAATCTTGTCAATTGGATTCTAAAGTAATTGAATTAGCCTGTGTGGAATTTTGACAAGAAAATTATTTAGAGTTTTAGATAGAACTGTGATATTCTATAGTGTAAAGAATTTTTGTACATACATTTGACTTGTTTTGAATATATTATTCTAAAACAAGTGGATTGTGTGCTGTCCGTTTATTGTTGAAATTTATTGCCAGCAAGTCACAGACACCTACTGTAAGAGAATCCTAGCCCACTCATATACAAAAACCCTGACATTTTAATTACAGCTTTTGCAGTAAGGTATGATGTTTCAATCACTTGTATGATCATTCTCAAGTATACAGGTTTTAATAACAGAAAATAGTTTTGTGATACCGTTAAAACTTGTGAACTTAAGAATGATTGCACCAGTGATTGAAACATCACATCTGTTTAAAAAAATATCTTCTTCTTTACTGTAAAAGCTGTAACTTTAAATAAAAAAAAATTAATATTGATTTTAGGTCACACATCTTATTATTTTTCCTTTCTTGTTTAAAAAAAAAGGTAATTATTTTCATTGCACAAAAGCCAAGACAGTTCTGTTATTCTCATAGTGAAATATTTGGCTATGGTGCATCACTCTGAAAGTGTATTTTGTTGCTGGTTTTCTCTAATTATTTTTCGGTTCAAAGACAAGAGAAGCAACAAGGAAGAAAAATACAGAAATAGATTTAGATCTTCAGAAGTTGTGGGCTCTTCAAACAGAAGTAGAACAGAAAGACAAAACAATTAAAGCTCTTCGTAAGTTATTGGTAAGTATGATAATTTCTAGAAACTTGAATCTGTAGTTAGTTTTGGTATTTTCAACCTGAATGATGCTTTATGTATCTTATGGATTAAACAATCAGATAAAAGCATTTTCTGTTTACAACAGCTGAAATGAAGGAGGACAATAAGTCAGCAACACCCGTTGCCCCTGTGTCTACTTTTAACATAATATTTGGCTATCATAGTAATAGAGGCCCCACAACTGAAAGTGCGGAGCATGTTCAGTAGCATATCGTGGCTTGAACCTTAAACTTTCAATCTGCAGCTTGGCACACGGAGCACTAAGCCATTCTCAGCCACTTTCATAAGAAACAAACACTGGATTTCAGTCCATCTTTGAAATCATGGTAAATTAGTGGCCTAGACCAGTGGTTCCCAAACTTTTTCATGGTGAGACCTAGAAACACTACCTTTGTCACAATGATCCTACGTGGAAACGTTTTGATAAAGTTCAAATAATAATGTGATATTAAACTTTTCATTACTAAAGTGGCTGGAGTTACAACAACACATTGAATTACTAAATTATAAAAATCCTATTATATCGGCTGAAAGATGTAGAAGGAAAACTGTGTCTTAACAGTTAATGCAAGCTAGTTGCTTGTTTTAGTGAGCATAGTTTCTCCAAACGTTATTGTAGTCTTGTTACTCATCATCATAGTTCTGTTTCCATGTCTTTCAGTTGATTACTTACTTTTATCTTGTGTTGCACCAGTGAGGAAAATCTTGATTCCCTGAAGTATTACAATGTAATGGTGTAAAAACAAGTTGTCTTGTTACTCATCATCATAGTTCTGTTTCCATGTCTTTCAGTTGATTACTTACCTTTATCTTGTGTTGCACCAGTGAGGAAAATCTTGATTCTCTGAAGTATTACAATGTAATGGTGTAAAAAGAATTGTTATACTTTGTTTTATTTTATAACATATGTTATAAAATATTGCTATTTTATTTAAGAAACTCAGATTTAGACCAATTTAAAACCAGATCATGATTTGTAGTAGGTTGTTGTCTTCTTTAAATTACTGTTTTACTCACAGGTAGAGCCAATGAAACTGAAACATCATGTACAAAGCAGATAATTTGTAGAGAAATCTAACATTACTCACAGGTTAGAGCCAAGGAAACTAAAACACCATTTACAAAGCAGCCAATTTGAGAGAGATCAGACTTTACTCACAGGTAGTCAAAGAAATTAAAACACCATGTACAAAGCAGACAATATGTAGAGAGATCAGACTACTCACAGGTAAAGCCAATGAAATTAAAACACCATTAACGAAGCAGACAGTTTGCAGAGAGATCTGACATTACTTACAGGTTAAAGTCAAAGAAATTAAAACACCATTTACAAAGCAGCCAATTTGAGAGGGATCAGATTTTACTCACAGACAAAGCCAAATAAATTAAAACACCATTTACCAAGCAGCCAATTTGTAGAGAGAGAGATCAGACATTACTCACAGGTTAGAGTCAAAGAAACTGGAGAGTAGTCACATGTTCAAAAATGGTGCAAAATTGATAAGGTATATAGACTGGTGCACTGAACGCAAAATTGTTTTAACAATGCTTAGAAAGCAGAAAATAGATCAAGATAGCTTTGTGTGAGAAAAGGTAAGACTAGATCAGAAACACCATGTACAAAGCAGGCCTTAATTCGCAGAGAGCTACGTACTATGTTCGGCTAGTGATTTCTTCTTCTTTTGAACTTGACAGTGTTTCTGAGGAAGAATACAATCAAGGATAAGACAATTTGGATACTTTTACCAGCACCTTCTTATTTTTGTCTGACTCTACATCACTTCAGGAGTTTTCACCTTCCACATATTTTTACAACTAGTTAATCAGGTTGTCAGTCAATGCATATTCAGGTTTTACTGTATTTTCTGGACATGGGTGTTTTCGTTAGTTTTCTTTTTCCTGCTTCAGTTTCCATGCCACCATGTTGTCCACTTTGATGGAGGTTTGTTCTCCTCCTTTCTTCCCATTGCATCCAGTTCTCCCAGTGGATCAGTGGTAAGCTTTCTGACTTGTACACTTCACATCTGGTTGCCTTTGGAGGAGATTGTTCAGGCCAGAATGTGGACTACTCCCAATACCTTTGTCACTCTTTATTTGCACAATCTGGCTGTATCTTGCTCAGGTGGATATTGTCTCCCTCCCGTGGCAATTCTACACATGTCCATTTGCCTTTGACTGGAGTAAGTCTTATTACTTCCTTTCATTTATGTTTTCATTTTCAACAACCCTCATTTTTACCACTGATAACAGGATCCCACTCTGTGGTGGGTGTTGCTTGGTTGGGTATGCTTCGTCTCAAACCGCACTATTTATTGATTGCACTATAATGCTCACTGTAGAGATGGGGTGTTCCACAAGACCACTTATGTCATACCTAGTGGTATATATATATATATATATATGTTTCTAGGTATCAGTAAGTTTCACTCAATGGTGGACCATCACTCATGGACTTCATGAATAAAGCAGAAGGGGATTTCTGCCCATATTTTCAAAATAGAGAATCACAGACACCCGTTGCACTTTCTCCGATGTGACATTCCTTCAGACTCCCTACTGCACTTGCTTCCCCCTTTTTTTCTTCCAGTGGAACATGGAAATCCTTACTACTTCTCAGTTCCCAGTATCTGGGGTGGTGGACCATGGACACTTCTTCCTGATTTAGTTTAGAAATTTAATTTACCATACATACTCATGATTATACACTCAGTGAGAAGAGAGCAAAGCTGGTTTCCCTCCTTCCATTTCCCCTGGATGTTTTTTCCCAGGTGGACAGCTGTCAGTTGGAACAGGTCCAGCCTACACGGGATCCTACTTGTAATAGTTGATTTGGGATGACACTGCCCTGTTCCTATAGTTGTGTGCAGTAGAGGCCCCTCTTCTCATTGATTCCAGTTGCAGGACATTCTTTCTTTGTTGTACAGTTCAGTTTGTGGTACTTTGTCTGCCTCGTAATACCAGCAACAGAACGTACGTACACTGTTGTTACAGTTGAGCGAATGTTCCATGTTCTCCTCGTAATGTAGGGTGTCTCTTCCCTGCATCTACGGTTGAGTGATTTACGATTTCTGTGTGTAATAGCGGTTCCAGATATTACCCTGTTCTTACGGTTGAGTTGAGGCAATGGCACTACCTCGTAATGCTGGGTTTGATTTGTTGTACTTCTTGTACCAAAAGTAGTTTTGGGAGTTTGTCCAGTTTTGGTTAAAAACTAACTTCTTCTTCATAATTCCAGTTGGTTGACATATGACACTCTGTTTACTTATGGTTGGGTTGATGAGTATGTGTAACATGGTCCACATGCCCTAACCACAATGTTTATGTTACAATATATTTGGTTTTATCTTTTCTGAGCCTCAACCTCCTAATGCCAAGGATGAGTTATGGAACCGTGTCTGTCCGGTTGAGGCTGTGTATGCACATACCTAATTCTGTATATATTTTACTATAGATTGCACCTCTCAGAACAAATTACACTGGTGCAGTCCTTTTTTTCGCCCATATCATATTAATTTCCTACTTCAAGAGCAAAGAATATACCTGTTCCAGATGTAGTGCAGTACCCTACAGGTGTGCTTCCTTTTCGTATCGGAGCACACCTGTTCATTTCGAGCAATTGCTTTCTGCTTGGTTTCAATGTTGTGTACCTAAACCAGCCCCTCCACCTTTGCAATGTGTGACTTTAGCTTCATGTTGAGAGAAGGTAAGACTGTATCAGAAGTTAACATTTTTCTTACACTGAAAATGTATTTCTGATAGTTACTTACCTCCTTGGTGGAGAGTAGTCATGTGATAAGTACATGCTCAAAAAGGGCACAATATTGATGGGGTATATAGTCTGGTGTGCTCAGTGAAAAAACTTTTTAGCAATGCTTAGCGGGTAGAAAGAAGATTGAGATAGTTTTGAGTGAAAGGAGATCAGTACCTATCAGAAATACATTTAGTTTCTTTGACTCTAACCTCTGAGTAAATTCTGATCTCTCTACAAATTAACTGCTTTGTACATGGTGTTTTAGTTTCTTTGGTTCTACCTGTGAGCACACTCTGACTAGTTGCTAAGTTGGATACTTTTTACCTAGTGTTTTGTTGCCTGTAACTTTCAGTAAATTTTAATAGATTTCTAAACCAGTTGGTTAGTATGCGGCATACGTTGTTTCTGTCAATCAAACCTATCAGTGAGATATGTTTTAAACAAATGTGGTAAAACGTATTTATGTGCTTTAAAGGCTCACCAGAAAGATATCCTGAAACGACAATCGAAAGACCTAGAAACTGAGACAAAACAGAAACTAGACTTCCAGAAGCAACACTATAATGCTACAGTACAGAGGCATCAAACATTCATAGATCAGGTATGTCTTGTCCACTCTATGAAAAGTTTTTGTCAAGTTTATGTACTAGTGGTGCTGTAGGTTTTCCAGGGTTAGTTTTAGATAAAAGCTGTATAAAGTTGGGGAGTCAACAAATGCTATGATAACGAATACAAGACAGTGTTTTATATTATATATCAGAGTATCCAGAGTCAATGAAAATTATAATTGTAATATCTTTACTCTCAGATTCTCCTTTTTTCCTTCTAGTGAGAAACTGATACTATAAGATAATGCACATTTGTTTCAAATAATTTATAAAAGTTCATTTATGGATATTACACATTTATTGAGAGTTATTTGTGAGTTTTGTGCTTGTATATTACACATTTATTGAGAGTTATTTGTGAGTTTTGTGCTTGTATATTGCACATTTATTGAGAGTTATTTGTGAGTTTTGTGCTTGTATATTACACATTTATTGAGAGTTATTTGTGAGTTTTGTGCTTGTATATTACACATTTATTGAGAGTTATTTGTGAGTTTTGTGCTTGCATGTTGCACATTTATTGAGAGTTATTTGTGAGTTTTGTGCTTGTATATTGCACATTTATTATGAGTTATTTATGTGTTTTGTGCTTGTATATTACACATTTATTGAGAGTTATTTGTGAGTTTTGTGCTTGTATGTTGCACATTTATTGAGAGTTATTTATGAAAGTTACTGGTTGCATATTAAACGTTTCTTGAGAATTATTTGTGAGATTTTATAAGTCAGGCACTGCAATGTTTCTTTTAGAGTTAGTTGAGAAGTATTGAAACTTAAAATCAACTGTTTACCTACATTATTTACCAAAGTATCAATACAACTCATCATCATCATGATTAATGTTTTGTCTAAACATTAGAATTTTAATTTTCTATATGAGCTTTAGATTTCATATTATTGTCCGTTATGGCTATTTCCTTACCCAATTAGAAACAGTCCTGCAACAGATAGACTTATTTCTCTTCAAGAAAGGAATGGAATCTTGTAGGCATTCTAGGTTTACTTGTGAATGAGATTTCCCAATGCTTCTTTTTTTGTAGTTGATTAAAGATAAGAAAGAATTGACAGAAAAGTACGAGGAAGTATTACTGGCTTTGAAGAGTAGCGAAAGCAAATATGCTGCCAAGATTAAAGCTCAAAATGAAAGGTAGAAAAACACATTTTTCTTGCTTCTTTTAATATCCATGCATTTGTAGGACAGTAGTATTGAATGTGCTATCTAAAACAGCTCGGAATTTTAAGATACTTTGAAACACACCTGTGACAAATATACCAAGTTTATGAAGAACATTTCTGCTCTTAACCAAAATGAATTATATAAATTTTTACTTCTCTGAAAATTTTCCTACATATCTATAACTTGAGGATCATAATGTGGACGATGCAAATATTTAATGTTTGGACAATACCCAAGATTTACTGAGTAAACAATAACTAGGCTTTATTGAGTAAATAAAAACTATGCTTTACTTATTAGATGATAACTATATTTTACTGAAAGATGATCAACAGGCTTCACTTTGTGTATATGATAATCAAGCTTTACTGAAGAAACAATAACCACACCTTACTGAGTACATAATAACCAGTCTTTACTGACTAGATGATAACCATGCTTTACTGAGTAGACGATAACCACACTTTACTGAGTAGACGATAACCACACTTTACTGAGTAGACCATAACCAGCCTTTATTAACTAGATAGTAACCAGCTTTTACCGACTAAATGGTAACCAGCTTATACTAAGTAGACAAAAACCAGCCTTTATTGACTAAACTATAACCACGCTTTACTGAGTAAATAATAACCAGCTTCTACTAAGAAAATGATAACCAGTTATTACTGACTAGATGGTAACCAGCTTTTACTGACTAGACAATAATTAGTCTTTACTGACTAGATGGTAACCAGCTTTTACTAAGTAGAAGATAACCAGTCTTTACTGACTAGATGATAACCAGCTTTTACTAAGTAGATGATAACCAGTCTTTACTGACTAGATGATAACCAGTCTTTACTGACTAGATGATAACCAGCTTTTACTTACTAGACGATAACCAGTCTTTACTGACTAGATGATAACCAGCTTTTACTAAGTAGATGATAACCAGCCTTTACTTACTAGATGATAACCAGCCTTTACTTACTAGACGATAACCAGTCTTCACTAAGTAGATGATAACCAACTTTTACTAAGTAGAAGATAACCAGTCTTTACTGACTAGATGGTAACCAGCTTTTACTAAGTAGAATATAACCAGCCTTTACTTACTAGACGATAACCAGTCTTCACTGATTAGATTATAAGCAGCTTTTACTAAGTAGATGATATTACAATATAAGTTGTCTGTTTAAAAGTACTGAACAAATTATGTACTGTTTTTCTCTTAATTGATGTATACTTTGTCACTAATATGTATTTTAATCTATGGCATAAGACATGCTATTGATCTGCAGAAAACCAAAGAACTAGCCACAGCTAGTGAGAAGATCTACAGGGAGAAATGGATCAGCAATCAGAAGAAGAGAATAAAGGTAGAAACGGAAGTGTATTGTTGCTGTTTATATATGATTTGTAGTTAAGTATGTATTAATAGACTTTTGCAATAGTTCACTACTAGAGGAGCAGTGCTATTTTCATTTATTTTTTTAGTGTTATATATACAAAATCTTCACATTGGACCAGCTTCTGTTTATGACTACTGACCTGTTACATGTTACAAGTATACTTGTACTTAGTATAGATTAAAAAAAGATTGTTTAAAAAATAATTCAAAATGAAAGAGTGCCACATGTCGTAAAAGTAAAAGAATATGTTGCTTATGGAAATCATAAGCTCTCTATGTTTTACATATTGAAGTCACTGCCACATGTTATAAAAGTAAAGAATATGTTGCTTATGGAAATCATAAGCTCTCTATGTTTTACATATTGAAGTCACTGCCACATGTTATAAAAGTAAAAGAATATGTTGCTTATGGAAATCATAAGCTCTCTATGTTTTACATATTGAAGTCACTGCCACATGTTATAAAAGTAAAAGAATATGTTGCTTATGGAAATCATAAGCTCTCTGTGTTTTACATATTGAAGTCACTGCCACATGTTATAAAGTAAAAGAATCTGTTGCTTATGGAAATCATAAGCTCTCTGTGTTTTACATATTGAAGTCACTGCCACATGTTATAAAAGTAAAAGAATATGTTGCTTATGGAAATCATAAGCTCTCTGTGTTTTACATATTGAAGTCACTGCCACATGTTATAAAAGTAAAAGAATATGTTGCTTATGGAAATCATAAGCTCTCTATGTTTTACATATTGAAGTCACTGCCACATGTCTTGAAATTGTTTTGGAAGAAGGTAAGGCAAAGAGCAAGAAGTTAACTGATTTTTAATTAACTTTAATGGAAATTAAGCTGGCAACAATGAATCACCTAGGTATTATCATGGATTTCTAAATAACTGTGATCTTTTGCTGTTCATTGTGATGAATTTTCAGTCAAGTACTGAAGGAGTCACACGTGAAGAGTAGCTTTAATGGTAACAGAATATTCTGACGGTGGATAATGTGAAGTGTTTTGATGTATTACAAGGCCTCAAATGTATCATTTTATAATGCATACCAACAAGTAGTGGTATAACATGTTTCTGTTCCATAAAAATAGTTTTATAGATTCTTTATTTTAAAAAGAATTTGACACAATATGTATACCATTCATGTAAAGATGTATAGAGCTTGTTGCTTATATACCAAGATTCTGTTTTCCAGTTATTTCTATTTACTTATTTCAAGATGATGTTTTTCTCCCTTTATACTGTCAGGAGATTAAAAATAATTTTCTCTGGTGTAGTTTATTAGCTACTATCACAACATGTATAGATAAAGACAAAGTGGTTATTTTATTGTCATACCTCAAGGAAATGACAGTTAAAGGGCTTGAACCAGAGATCAAACAACTTATGAAATCTCATCATCAAGAACTAGAGCAGCTGAAAGAAGTCCACCAGACAGAGTTAGTCCAGGTGGAAGAGAAAATCGCAAATTACTATAAACAGAAAATGGACCAACTTCGGGAGCAACTAAGTAGAGAGAAAGATGACGCTTGCGAACGAGAAAGGGAGCTAGCACGAGAAAGGTGTCCATAAAAATACTTGATCAATGATTCATCATTGTAGAATATTCAGTTGAGAGAATATAATCAAATTCTTGTTCAAAGTTAATCAAATTTGTGAATATAAATGAAAACCTGAATATTCAGTTTATTAAGAGATTATTCTAACAAAAAACAACTTCCATTTCGGCTTCAGTTTTCTTTTTAAAGCATGTACCCATATATCTGTAAGAATAAATGTATTGAAAATTACAAAAATCACTATAAGTGTTATCACAATATCTCAATTAGGCTTTTGTGTTCTGATTTATATGTTTAATAACAACTGATTAATTCTAAAAATCTTTACTCATATAAATTGTAGAATAAATCGTTCTGTGTATTAGACATGACTTCTTTAGTAAATTATAACATTTAGTATCTGCTTTTCAACTCTGTTGACTTAGTTAATTGTTAAAATAGTTTTAAATCCATATTTTTGTATGTAAAGTATAAAACCTTTTTTTAAGCAGTAAATTAAATTACCAGCCTCTTCTCTTGTCGAACAGAATAGTATGAGTTTATCAATTTTTGAGTAGAGCTGATTTTATCAGAAATATCTGAATTATAAAGTATAAAATCCAAGAATCCTCTTCTTCATATATTTAAACTATTAATTACACTTTGTTTTAAAATAGACCAACAATGATACACACTAATCTGTTTTACCTGACAGATTTGAAAGACAGCTAGAGCGAGAAGAGGCCACGTATCAACAGCTTAGAAGGAGACTCCACTGCTCTTTGCAAGAAGAAAAAGAGCAATTGGTTCAGGAGATTAGCTGGATAAAGAAAGAGCAACAGGAAAAACTGAAAGAACTGCATGACAGAAAGCAAGAAGAAATTGTGAACTTACAAAACCAATTTGTTCAAGAAAAAAAAGAATTAAAGACTGACCATGAGGTGGCTATTATTCTTGATTCATACTAATGTCTGATTTTAAAAGAACATGACAACAAGGGACCATTTGGTTATTCTTTCACACCCACCTTTGAGAAAAGCAGAAACTTAAACCCACCTTATATTTTTCAAGAAATTATTGATTCTCTTTTAAAACTCTTCTAAAATATAAAATGACAGCCACTGCTCATCAGTAAAATATTCCATATACAAATCCCCATGTTAAAAAAATAAAGGGTCTTAACTGGAGTCTAGTCTGTCTTTTTCAAATATTAAACTTGGGGCCTCTCGTACTGTTACATTCAAAATACATACAACATAAAAATTAAGAGACCTTTATCATGTTGATACCCTGTATGTCTTTTAAACTTCACTAAGATCATCTCTTTTCCTTCTTTTCTTGAGAGAAAATAGTTAAATCAAGAGATCTGAAACGTATCGCCATAAGATAACCTTTCCATCCCTGGAATCATCCTAGTAGCCCGCTCCAATAAGTCAATATCTTTTCTTAGGTGAGGCCTAACTAGTACTTTATATACAGATAATTACCTAATTTGATATGATTATTGTATCTACTTATTTGTTAGCAGCAACAGAATACTGTATAATAAATTTATTTTTTTGGTGTTTAATGATTTTCTTTCGGAGTTCTTGCTACCAAGCTTATTTAAGTTGAGCCCATATTTAGCATGTAATTCAACCTTATTCTTCAAGTTATATCTGTTACTCTAAGCATATTCTCAATAATATTTCATTTAGGACTTGAATCCTGCAAAGCAGCCTGTTCCTATATCTAGCTTGAAGGAACACTCTCGTAAGGGCCACCATTTATTTACTTATCCCTACACCCCTGAAGGAGTTCTCCATACTTTTTAAGCTGCTATTTTGATTAACAGCTCCCAACATTGTTCACTCCAGTTGTTTTTGAAACAGTATTTTAAGTCACATATGTAGCAATTTTTAGTTTATTTAATAGTCTGTATAAAGAATTTTTTAATTTAATTTTATTTATTAAAAACTATAGGAAAAACATTCAATCTAGCTGGTCTACTTTTTGTTGTTGTTACTTCTAAGAATATGGTGAATGTTTGATCAATTAGCAGCAATGGATGTGAAGTAATAATACTCTAACTTATATTCATGATTTACTTGGACCAGCTCATTTTACATTCCCTATGATTTTGTATTAACAAGTATAGTCTTCAAACTATGATTCTGTTTCACCAACTTTAAAAATTACTTTCTTAATTTAAATTTCTTGAAGTTTCTAATACACGCAGTTATTGGGAGTAATGAACTACTCCATTTTACTGTATGATTAGATTCTTTAATCTCATTGGCTATTATAATTGTTAATAATATTTGTGTTCAATTATTAGTGTTGTAGCCCTAGAATAACCAGAAGAGCATAGACGTTAGGCCTACTAACAACTGGAGATTCTCAAACCTTGGGTTTGGAAATGTATTTCCCTTCAAGTTGGAGTTATCAGATTGCAAAAGGAATGAGACAAAATACAAGCTTCACACAAATAATAAACATTTAGTAATACTCTTACAAGAAAATCCACTACAATACACAATAATACAAAAGATAAGTTAAATAAAACTACTATGAATAAAAATATATTAAAACCACAGTTATCAGCTGATGATATGATGTCTATGATCCATAAAGAA